>NW_022284197.1:711-4684 GCF_004355925.1 Anarrhichthys ocellatus
AACTAATAACACTAATAACTAATAAAGACACACAGTAATCACCACTGTACTTAATAACAGTAACTAATAACACTAATAACTCATAAAGACACACAGTAATCACCACTGTACTTAATAACAGCAACTAATAACACTAATAACTAATAAAGACACACAGTAATCACCACTGTAGAGGTGTTTCTCTCTGTAGTCTGTTAAACTGTGTCCTGTGTTCTGTAGTACAGGATCCATTTCTACCGGCGGAATGCGATCGTCTTATTTATGAATTATTTGCGTCTGTACATTTTGAAATTCAGATTGTGACGTCATTATTAAATAACCCAGAATATGATTATTGTTTCTGTTAACCCTAGCCCTATTTTTAGGCCTCTGCATCCCCATACTAAAAATACTGTAAATCTGTAACTACAAGGTCTATTTTAATAATGTTGTTATATTACAGGTAACAAATGTGAGATTTATTCAGATGTGTAAATATTGTGTATATGTTACTGGTTAGTACAAAAGTATTATGCAGAATAATATACATTATATTTTAGATACATTAATATGTCCATCACTTGAATGACTGCTGGTAGTTTAATATTAATAATACATAATGTATTAGTTGATATATTTGTTGTGTAATGTTTTGCCTGTAATGAGTTTAATAAAACAAAGATATTTCCTACAAATAATCATAAAATATGGAGTCTGAAAAATAAAGAGTCGCTGTCGTCAGATCTCAGAGCTGATTGGCTGTGACGGCGGTGCGTTCAGGTTCGGCTCTGTAAAGAAGTGAACGGACTGAAGAAGACATGTTTTTCTGTTCATCACAGAGTGACTTTACAGTCATCAACAAATCACACAAATAAATAAAACGTTGATACAAACTTTTGTGTTTTTTTTATAAAAGATTGTTCAGACTGAAGATACAAAAGGTTAGAAAACGTTCCTGTTGGTTCAAAAAGCTAGAGAAACAAAGATAAAGTTAACAAAAGCTTCACTGAAGCGCTCCTCCTTCAGCTCCGGTTTGGTCTCCTCCACGTCACACAGTCATCAAAGCTTCTCCACCAGATGTATCTATCAGCTGTGACTCGCTGCCGTGGAGGAAGTACTCTGATCTTTTACTTCAGTTAAAGTACTAATACCACAGTGTAGAAATACTCTGTTACAAGTATAACTATTAGCATCAATAGCTACTACTTCTGCAGAATAATATATATTATATTATCATATTCATTTATATACTGCTGGTAGTTTAATCTGTAATAGTACATCAATCATTAGTTGATTAATAATCTGAATCTGTAAAGTAACAAACTGTAAAAAGTACAATATGTACTTCTGAGCTGTTGAGAAGTGGAAAGTAGCAGAAAATGACAGTAAAGTACAAGTACCTGGAAATTGTACTCAGGAACAGTACTTGAGTAAATGTACTTGAGTTCTATAGAATTGCAAACTTAATTATAGATAACGTTGTTATTAACGGTTTTTATTCCTCATCTTCAAATTACGTTTCTCTCGTAAAATAAAGTGAAACGTTTGAAAACACAAACATTAAAGTATAAATATAGCATCATCATTTAAATGACTTTTGTGTTCACTGAGTACATCTACGATGTAACTTCCAGTACAACTGGGACCAGTTAGCCTCATTTTCAGTGTTAGCATTAGCTTAGCTGGCTACAGCTAACATATGCTGTTAGAACTACAACAGAGCCCTTTGACATCACCGAGTCATTCGATTTATTGACTGAGAATATTAATCAATGCAGCTTTAATAAAACAGTGGAGAGTCTGTCTGCAGAGTCTCAGTCTGAAGAGCCAATCAGAAGCAGAGTCTCAGTCTGAAGAGCCAATCAGAAGCAGAGTCTCAGTCTGAAGAGCCAATCAGAAGCAGAGTCTCGGTCTGAAGAGCCAATCAGAAGCTGGTCTCGTTCATGTGTGGTTTGGGGCTGGTGGGCAGTCCGGTGGCGGGGCTGTCCGGACTCACCGGGCTCTCGGGGGAAGCCGGGTTGTCGTCAGGAGACGTCGCGGTGCCGCGGCGAGGTGAGGCAGGCATACTGGACCGCGACGGGCTCACGGCTGCGGGGGCGGGGCTTGTTGGGGGAGTAGGCGTGGTCCTGCGGTGCGACAGAGATGAGGTCAGAGGCGACGACGGCGACGACATGGACGAAGGTGTTCCCGGGGAGTGGCGTGCACCGGGTGACACGGAGAAGGTGGTGGGGGTCCTGAGGCCAAACCTGGCCTCTAGCTCGGTGCACACCGCTAAGCTCCGCCTGCTGCCCTCCGAACCCACCGGGACCCCGAACCCAGAGCCCGCCGCCTCTGAACCCTTAGCGAGCTCCTGGCAGCGCTCCACGAAGCTCCCCCTGCGCACAGACCCCCACTCTTTGTCCCGGTCCAGGTGTCTGGGGGGACAGGGGCTGGCGGTCTGGTTGTTGTGGCCGGAGGCGGAGTTGTGGGCGTAGGCGGGGATGTTGAGGGTCTGCGGCCCGCTGAGGGCGGAGTCCCGGACAGGAGGTTTGGTGAGGGGAGCGGGGGGCGGAGCCTGCCGGGGGAGGCTGCCGCACAACGAGGCCGACGAACCCGAAGCTCCGCCTCCTCGTGCTCCAGCTGCAGAGTGGAGGCGTTCCATCCTGAAGACGTCCGTGAGCTGAGAGTGAAGACTAGAAGGGGGACAGGAAGTCACATGACTCATCTACAACAACAACAACAACAACAACAACAACAACAGAAGCATGACCAACGCGTGTGCAGGCGGTTACCTGCAGGTGGAGGCTCTCGGTGTGCTGTCAGGTGTTCTGGTCAGAGCCAGGTCGCACTGGTCCAGCAGCTCCAGCAGCTCCTCCTCCGTTGGCCCGCCCAGCGCTGTGAAACAAACCAATGAGAGCGCCCCGTCACTCCTCCGACCATTCACAGAGCTCGCAGCCGTTAACATGCGAAAAGAATCACACGGCTGTTTTGTAACGGGAGCGCTAACGCTGCCGTCCTCTGAAGGGGGAACAATAAAGTTTGTTGAAGACTCTGACCTCTGACGTCGACCTTGCCGGCGATCTCCATGGCGGTCGTCAGGTCCCACATCTGGATGCTGCCGTTGCCGTGGCCACTGAAGAGGTAGCGACGAGGCCGAGAGCCGATGCGACTCGAACCCTCGCACTCGTGGACCATGAAGGCCGTGATGGAGGTGGTGTCCACCGAGCGCACCTCGCACACCCTGACACACACACACACACTTGGTTCAACTCATCTGTTCTCTCCTGCCAGCCTTATCATCAACACACACACACTCACCTCTTCCCGTTGGACGACAGCCTCACGTAGAGCTTATCCGTGTCCGGTACGACTCTCTGGATGAACACCTGCTGGTCGTCTCTCTCTCCGTACGGACCTGAACCCACAAGACACCTGTGACCTCCACAGGAACATACTCTACCACATTCACATAAATTAGTCGTGGGCTACACAGCCGCACCGGTGGGACCTCTGCTGGACAACAGCAGCATTACATGAGAGACCAGCTTGTGAAAAACATTGAGAAACAAACTTGAGATTTGACCCCCTGTGGGTGTTTGTGTTACCTATCTCTGTGCCGGCGCTGCAGCCTCCGTGTCCGTCCACGTCGTCCAGGCTGAGGATCTTGAAGGAAGTGAGCGGCGTGGACCCCGGCTGGGTGGAGATCATCCCTCTGAACCGAGTCACCGTCCACGTCCGCACGTGGTTGTTGTCGGCACAAACTGACGGAAGACAGACGAGGACAACTTCAGAGACACTTGTCTGGACGAGTGTGTCGTACCCGAGACCAGACGTCTCTAGGAGTCGTACCCGAGACCAGGCGTCTCTAGGAGTCGGACCAGAGACCAGGCGTCTCTAGGTCTCGGACCAGAGACCAGGCGTCTCTAGGTCTCGGACCAGAGACCAGGCGTCTCCAGGAGTCGGACCAGAGACCAGGCGTCTCTAGGTCTCGGACCAGAGACCAGGCGTCTCTAGG
>NW_022284198.1:0-4684 GCF_004355925.1 Anarrhichthys ocellatus
GAAGTCTTTAAAGACTGAGAGAAGTCCTAAAGACTGAGAGAAGTCCTTCAAGAACACATTCAAAGACGTCATATGGAATCATTTTTAACTGTTGACTGACATGTTGTGAATGAATAATAAAAGAACAATGATAATGAATTAATTGAATTGATAATTAAAGTAATTTACAGCCCTAAAATTAACATGAAAGGTGACATAAACAAGTTACAGATGTGTATTTTTCTATGAGGAGCATCACCTCATGCTGCATTCTGATTGGTCGGACTGTAGATTGTAGCAGAAGTCACATTGTGAGAATTTGGTCCAAAATTAGACTAAACTTTTCAACTGGGAGATCCTGAACATATACCTCTAGTTTCTTCTTCATCCTCCTCTTCTCACCTCCATCCATCCCCTCTCTCTCTCTCTCTCTCTCTCTGTCTCTCTCTCTCTCTCTGTCTCTCTCTCTCTCTCTCTCTCTGTCTCTCTCTCTGTCTCTCTCTCTCTCTCTCTGTCTCTCTCTCTCTCTGTCTCTCTCTCTCTCTCAGTGAAGTCAGCTCCAATTCATTTATTACGAGCTGTAAACAAAACAGATCCGACACACAGAGCTTCACCGAGCGTCACACAGGTCGATCAAAACAACAGAGGACGGAAATACACCTCCTCCTCCTCCTCCTCCTCCTCTCCCTTTTTCATCCCCCTCTCCATCCCCTCCAGGCGGTTCATCCATCCTGCCCACTCAGAGACAGAAATAGACTGATGGAGAGCAGGAGAGCTCTGCTGGGAGATGACCACTGGACACACACACACACACACACACACACACACACACACACACACACAGGGTGTACTGTATAGGTGGACTTGATTCACAGCTCGGTTCATATTTATATGCAGCTGTTTTCGATGGTCCACTTTATTAGGTACATGGAGCCTCTCACCGTGATGAACAGCAGGATTTACTGCAGGTTTCTGACAGACTGCATCAGTTTCAGTCAGGTGTTCGTCATCAGCTGAGAGTGTTACACAGACTCACATCTCCATCAGCTTTATTGAACAAGTATGTGTTGACATACGAGGGATGTTTGGACTTTCACCCAGGACACAGGTGTTCACATCCCGTGTGACACTAAGCTTATGTTGAGTTATTATACGGCAGGTTTTTATATGACTTAACTAATGTTGATTACGTAACAAGCACACCTATATTACCTGAACCGCGATCTATCCTATGAACTAAGTAACTTATGTTGGAAGTGTATTTTTGAAACAATACTATATGTGTAACGAGGGAAACTGAACCTTTTAGACATAAGCTAATGAGCCAGTGGCGGCTGTCCAATAGAGGGCCATGGGGCCTGGCCCCACCTTGAGCCACACAAAAAAAAAAAAAATTTAAAAAATAAATAAATTATAATAATCATAAATTATACAAATTGTCAATATTTGTGTTTTTGAACTATGGAATGTACCCAGTAATATGTGTAAAATATGATATCTGCGCAGAATATATGCTTTTCCTGCTCGTCCTCTCCGCTGTGTGCACAACACGTCTCACACCGCGCAGCTAGGGGGCCAAATCGTTTTGGCCCAAAAGAGGCGGGTCTATGAAGCAGTTTAGCCAATTGCTGATTAAAGATATAAATGAGTGACATACAAGTTAGCCAATCAGCGCCCTCAAATACATTCAGCGAGGGGGCCAAACCGTTTTGCCCCCCTAGCTGCGCGTTCTCGTCAGGAGAACTCTCTACAGGCGAGCGCGAGCCTCCAAGACCCGTTTGAGAGGAGAACTTTGACGGAGATTCTGCAGACCAAAGAGCTGATATCAGATCAGCCTGACCTCACAATCAGACTAGCGGGAAAGGGAAGCAGTACATGAAGCTTCTGTACTAGCTGAACACCAGACAGGTTTGGCTAGCTGGATGACGTCATGCTAATAACTTATTTAGCTTTTTAAAACAACGGGGACAGATCCAGCACGGACAGTTAGGGAGTGAGGGATGAGGAGGTAAGGACACATGAGAACACCAGGGTAGGGAGTGAGGAGGTAAGGAAACATGAGAACACCAGGGTAGGGAGTGAGGAGGTAAGGAAACATGAGAACACCAGGGTAGGGATTGAGGGATGAGGAGGCAAGGACACATGAGAACACCAGGGTAGGGAGTGAGGGATGAGGAGGCAAGGACACATGAGAACACCAGGGTAGGGAGTGAGGGATGAGGAGGTAAGGAAACATGAGAACACCAGGGTAGGGAGTGAGGAGGTAAGGAAACATGAGAACACCAGGGTAGGGAGTGAGGGATGAGGGGGTAAGGAAACATAAGAACACCAGGGTAGGGAGTGAGGGATGAGGAGGTAAGGAAACATGAGAACACCAGGACACACATGGAGAACTCTGTCAAGCTACATATTGGGCAAAGTGAACATCTTTTCTTCTACGTAGTTGTGCTCAGTCTCGTCTGCTTAACGTGGTCATGGAGACATCAACATTTAATTGAGATGGTAGATTAACAGTGAAAACTCATCATAGCTTAATTTAACATCAGTATTCATAATTACACTTCATGTTTACTTCTCCTGATCTTTACCTCCTATAACAAGGTCCATAGGGGCATCTCAATAAATAAACATGTTATATTATTTAAGTGTTATTTACTGCTTTTTTTCGTGTTGGAATAAATGTTAAATATTTAACTGCAAAGTAGTAATGCGTGTTTCATACTTTAATTCTTTTGCATGAAATCATACTGGGATGTTTGCTGAAATTGATAGGATGGCCCTACCTAGAACATGTTCCACCAGCCGCTACTGTAATGAGCTAAACGCTAACACCAGCTTTTGTGCATTTGAATCTTGAAAGGTGCAGTGAAACTACACAAAGAGGAACAGTGTGTTTTGTGAACAGTTCAATTTAAATCATTTAACAGCATCGTCTTTTTCTCAGGGAGAGATTTCCAATTAAAATACAAAAGTTTGTAACGTGATTGAACCAGACCTGTAAAGACCACGTTAGGGATTCAGGAGTCCTGTCACAAAGTCAGACGGCCAATCAGCTTCCAGATCAGTGCTGACGGCTGCAGACAACCAGATTTGAATTTTGCAAATGATTTCCTCTGAGATTTGGATCAATGTCACATTAACACACTCTCTCTCTCTCTCTCTCTCTCTCTCTCTCTCTCTCTCTCTCTCTCGTAACACATTACTTCGGTCCTAACTCTAACCTCAAACGTTGAAACCAAAGTCTGAACCCTTAAACTGGACTATGAAGACGTGGACCAGCAGAAAAAGATCTTCCAGCACTTAGACTGTGTCGCACCAACAAGGATTCATTTAATCTCAGACTCGTTCTAATCAGAGTTGAGCAAAAGGTTTTAATGATGAAATCCATGTTTAAAAGGAAGCAGAGCTCTGTTGCACTGTTAAAAACGAGTCCCTGTTTCGTAAATACAGGTTTAAACCACATGGAGACGCTTGCTGACCCAAATGAAATGAAATAATGAAATACATGTGTTTGCTGTCAGGACGTAAAGAGTGGGCTATAAAATCAAACGGGGGACACTGTGGGCTGCTGCTGAACTAAAGGTACAAGCAGCTTTAAAGCACATATTGTGATGGTTCTCATGTCTTCACGTGTCCATAGAACAGAAACACTGAAGGACATATTCTTAAGTTTTCTGCCTTTTTTCACATCAGTCAGAGTTGTGTGTCCACTCAGAGCCACCGTACCTACAAACGTCCTCATCCAACGATCCGATAAACTGATTAACTTTCTCCATTCGTCTCCCAGCACAAAACATTGAGGACAAGAATGTAGAGAATACAGAGAAGTGATCTTCCGGCTGCGTCCACACTGACACGTCTTGTTTTAAAGTGAAAACCATCTCCGTCCACATGAGCGTTAAAGGTGGAGCTTGATACTTAACGTCTTCCTCTATATTTATTTTTCAAACTGCAGGTTTTGCTCTTTCTCTCTCTCTCTCACATCTATTTAAAAATGAGCACTTACAAATCAAAGTTTACTAGATTATGGGTCAATAAAGTTGTGAACACACGTCTCTCACTCAGTTTGGTTGTTGTCCGTTCTCACTCGTCTCTCTGCTGGAGGCTGAAGTCTCTGTCCTAGTGGAGAGCGTTTATGCTTTTGTTCCTTTACAGTTTCTATGTAAACTTCACAAGTTGTGCAGAACAAAGTAAGGATAGATACGTAAAGGAAAGTCTTTCATTTTGTGTCCATCGCCCTCCTTAAACCTTCAGAAAAAATATAAGTTTGGTTTGTAAAGGCCTCAATACTCTAAAATATAGTGATTCGTTGTATTCAGTAAAATCTACATTTACTATTGGCGACATACATTAGTTATTGAAGTTATTATTTATTGTTCCGGTGGGAAGATAAAGCACTCTGAACATGTTTCAGTGTAAAAACAAACAGCTGACTAAACAATCTCTGGTCTCTCTGCTAACTTTGTTCTTCTTACAAATGAACCAACAAAATATATATATCGACAATAAGATCAGGAGAAATGTTACAGTGAGACAATATTTCACAATAAGAGGGTTCTAAAGGTCGACAGGATCAGAGAACAAATATCTGAGGGTAAAAAATCTAAAATCAGACATTCATCAGCAACCCTGGAATTTATTAATCAATCAACCGACCAATCAACCAATCAACCCATCAACCAATCAACCCATCAACCAATCAACC
>NW_022284199.1:247-4678 GCF_004355925.1 Anarrhichthys ocellatus
ACACATATACATACACATATACACACATATATATACACATATACATATATACATATATACATATATACACATACATATATACACACATATATACACATACATACACATACATATATACACACATACATATATACACACATACATATATACATACATACACATACATACATATATATACATACATGCATACATACATACATACATACATACATACACACACATATACACTCTCCTATTTCTCCTCGACTCTTCCAGCTTTGAGTCACTCAGCAGTGATTGTCAGAGCTACCTGCACAAACAGTCGGTTTTGAGACCTGCATTTACTTTGACAGTCTGATGTTACTAACACTGAAGCGCATTCACACACATTCAGTTTTTGTCAATTTTTACAGAATTACAGTTATGATTGTCTTCGGAGGTACACTCAAAACATTCGAGGCTTAAGACCTGGCAAAATGACCTGGCTACGCCATTGGTCGACACAGGAAATACCGTTTAACTTGTACACGCAGTGTATGGTGGTCACAGAAATGCATGGCCGCGTCACCGAGTCCTGCCAGTACCCTCGACGTACGTGAATATGCGAGGGCCCAATTAATGCTGCTTGCAGCGTTTAATTACTATTATTTACTGTCGCGGCTGTTTTCTGTCCTGGCCCCACAGTGGTGGAATGATCTCCCCCCTGATGTCAGGACAGCCGAGTCGCTGCCCATCTTTCGGCGCAGGCTGAACACTCACCTCTTCAAGAAGGCCTACCTTGAGCCTTCCACTTAGCACTTACTTAGCATTTATTGTATTCATACTCGTTTGTTGCACTTATTTTATTCGTATTAGTTTGTGGCACTTATTGCATTCGTTTGTTTCTGCACTGTACTTTTGCTCTGGTTTATGCTCTTAGATGCTTGTTTATAAAAGGAGATGCACTTATGACTTCTGGTGACTCTTAGTAGTTCTCTTGAAAACCGATGTTGAATACATTTATTGTAAGTCGCTTTGGATAAATGACTGTAATGTAAATTACAGAAGTTAGTATTACTTTGCTTTGTGTTAATTAATAATATAGCGGGTTGGGAGGGGGACTAACATGGAGCTAAAATAAACTGTATTATTGTGTTATTGTGACATTTGAACATTGAACCCTCTGACACTACAGATGGTTCTAACTTTACAAACTTAATTTCATCAGCAGGTGTTAATTACATTTTTAACTGCTCAATAAATTGTTTTTATCAATCAATTATTTAATCAATTGAAAATAAATCAACAACCATTTTGATGATCAGATTTGTTTTTTAACTTACTGATCATTTATAAAGAAAAATATCAACCATTTGTTCCCTGGTTCCAGCTTCTGAGGATTGTTGAGGAATTGCTGCTTTTTTTATTTCTTAAAATCACTTTTTACTGATTATCCCTGCATTTTGCACTGTTGACATTTAAAGCCAACTTTACTTTTTTCACTATTTTCTGACATTTTACTGATAAAACAGTTGCTGAATGTGAAAAGAAGGAGGATACACTGCACTGTCTGTTAACACATCACCTTCAGCCTGGCTTCCACAGAGGCCTTCTTGCGTGCCTCTCTTCTTCTGTACTGCTCCACTTTGTCCAGCTGGTCGGATCTCTGCAGCATCCCTGCCACGCGCTGCACCGCCGTGGCAACCGCCTCCCGACTCGTCTCCTCCATGGTGTTGCTCACTTGTATAAAGCTCCAGTTTTATTCAAAGGCTTCATGCAAACACTAAAAGAGGAAGAATACAGACTGTCAATAGGTAAGAAAAAAGCTGATCCGGCAAAATGTTTCTTACAGCAAATACAAAATATACAGTAATAATTACAGTGTTTTCCTATCACATTTCATTATAAAAAAGGTCACAACAGCTTGTTCTCTACTGAGACACAACAATCTATTTGTGGCTGTTCCACAAAATCAAAACAAAAATCTCATCAATATTTAATTAGTAGATTCAGCATTTTGCTGGTTTATAACTCAACTAACCGAGAGGGAACCATGGCGTTACAAAAATACACAGCAAACAGCAGTTTCCCTGTTTGCAATTCTAAGAATAAATAAATGAGCAGCAAGATATCTCAGGTGGAACATACCTTTGTGTTTGACCGTTTTTAAACTGTAAGCATGCTATATCAACTTCAGTATTTGATTCATACTTAAGACGAAGAGGATGACTTATCCCGGTCATAAAAGTCTATCCACATTACAGTCCTTTTCTCCAAAGTAAATATGGGACACTGTACAACATATTAACGGAGATCATAAAAGGACTGTCTTTCTTAACATTTCTTGGAGCTATTTAACTGCCCAACATTGCTGAATGACACCCCTAGTATTAATACAGGTCAGTATTGATTACCGTAAGCTAGTACGTTGAGTGGTAATGTCATGTCAGCTAGCGAGCTAGCTGTTATCTAGCTAACGTTAGCGCCATTTTTAGACAGCTGGTCACAGCAGCCGGACAAACTATGGACTCGGACAAATAATGTCAAATAATAACAGTAGCTAACCCTACTAATAAACTTACATTTTTCAGCTGAATAAATGTAAGTTAGCGTCAGTAGCATAAGCGAAGCTAACAATGTACG
This sequence comes from Anarrhichthys ocellatus, assembly GCF_004355925.1. Taxonomy (NCBI): domain Eukaryota; kingdom Metazoa; phylum Chordata; class Actinopteri; order Perciformes; family Anarhichadidae; genus Anarrhichthys; species Anarrhichthys ocellatus. Next base: position 2,849 of record NW_022284199.1, read on the forward strand.
GGGAAAAGGCTAACATTATCCCAAAGCCTGTACAACAAGCTCGCTATACAGACACTACAAACAGTATTACCTCAGGCACTGAGGGACCAAACGTGGGGAGGATGGCACGCATTACTACAAATACAAATATAACATTGATATTTCTGACGGAGTTTTGTTGTTGTGGTTCCACTTCCTCGTTGGAGTTCTTCTGCTGCTGCTGCTGCTGCTTCTTCTTCTGCTTCTTCTTCTTCTTCTTCGTCTTCTTCTTCTTCTTCTTCTTCTTCTGCTGCTTCTTCTTCTTCTTCTTGTTTTACGGCGGTTGGCATCCCTCTTATTGGTGCATTACCGCCACCTTCTGCTCCGGAGTGTGGATCAGACAATAAACTTATACTCTTTACCCCAAAACCAGGGGCGTCGTTAGGCCTATTAGGCGTTAGGCTGAAGCCCCCTAAAATGTTATTCAGCCCCCCCCAAATAATTTGGCATTATTGGCTTTAAAAAAATATATATATATATATATATATATATTTTGGTGAGCAGTGATTGTAAGTACAGGTAGTTACAGAATGTGGCAAATGAAAGGGAATATTGTAGTGGGCTATGTTAACACTAAGCTAGCCAGCTAGCTAGCTATTTTGTTAGAAACTGTCTCCAGTGAGCAAGAGTGTGAACGAGCGAATTCGAAATACAAGAAATAACTATCGACATCTCTCTATTCTTTGCATTAATGTATCTCTCTAGTATTTCAAAACAATAATATCAGTCCCTATAGGCTAGAATGTTGTTGTTTATAATCAGATAATGCTAGTGAAAACTAAATGTCATGGTGTCCCTCATAACGCTATTGTACCGGTATATCATCCAATTCATTGACCAGATGGATATAAGAAGATTCCTTCCATTTCAGCCCATCATACAATATTTATCATTCGATAATTAAGATGTACTTGAAATGTGTTTTTTTATTATTGTTATTCATGTTTTATTTTCCATTGAATGGTATATTAGACACTGAACTAGTTCATCTTTATCTCAGTGATAGTGTCCAAATGAGCATAAAATATCACTGGTATGTAAAAACTACACGGACAACAAAATAGATGTAAATGTTGATCAAAATCTTATTCCCTTCTGCTCATAATAAAACAAGTAAACAACTCAAAAGTTGACACTGTCAGGTCCGTTCTCCATCCATTGTGTGCGGTCCCTTTAAGAATTAGGATTTAGGAGTGACGCGGATATGAAAGCTAGTTTATCTGTCTTTCCTTTACTAGCAGGAAAATTATTTCTCTCTCTTTATTTGAGAAAAGTTCATATTTGTGTTGTCAAATTTCACTATGACCCTGAAATTCTGTCTCTTGTGTTATCATATACTGAATGCAAGCAAAACTAGAGAGCAAAATCACACTCTTTCTGATTGAACCACTCCCCTTAGGGCTAAGCCCCCCCCCCTTTCTTTCAATCCTAGAAACGCTCCTGCATTTCACTCTCACATCAGAACAGTTACAGTGAGACTGAACTACATTGTTCTGAAACACTTTGACCAACTGCCATTGGTTTGTATCGACATGGATATCTCACAGCTGTCAGGTAAGAGCAGTTTGATGACACTAATGTGAACTTTAAAGCCTTTTTTGGCTCTAATTGTACAGTTATAAAAACAACTTTTCAATGTATTTAAACTGCAGTCTATATTACAGTAAGCAGCGTTGGGGGTTGTTCTTTAAAACATGTTTAAAAGATAAATGGATAGATGGATAGATACATGGAAGGATGGATGGATGAATACAGTAGATAGCTACATGGATGGATGAATGAATATATAGCTACATGGATGGATGGATGGAT
>NW_022284200.1:0-4677 GCF_004355925.1 Anarrhichthys ocellatus
CACACACACACACACACACACACACACACACACACACACACACACACGAGTTTAATGAACCATTCTGACTGAGTGGCTGTAAATTCCTTGTTTATGACGCTGAAGCATCACGATTTAACTTGTTCACAAAGGGCCTTTTACTGTCGCTGACAACACACACACACACACACACAAACAGAGAGAGCAAGATGGGACCGTTAGTGTAGCCTAGGGCAAAACACACACGCATACACGCAGCAGCTTCCCCAAAGTATCGAGGGTGCTAAAACTGGGAAACAAAACAGAGCATTAGAAGACAGCAAAGTCTTTTTCCAGTCTGAGAGTGTATCAAAAAATGAACTCTGCCCTCAGGCTCATCAGTTTGCATAAAGAAGCTGTGGAAGAATCCACGGAAGAAACAATCCAAAACTAAAATGCTGGCAACTGGAACGTAAGCCAATTAAAAGAGCCCAACATCAGCTGCTGGTGTCAACATCAGGAGCACGAGTAGGGTGGAGTACAAAGGAAACGGGTCTGATTGAATGCCACGTTGGTAAACACCAACAGTGTGTGTATGTATTTACAGTATTTCTGTATTTTAGTCTTTAGTCTTTAGTATTTTATTCTCATTCATCAACTACTACCAACCTTTCAATATGCACATACGCTACCAGTGGAAGAGATTTATGTTGTACTGTTGCGGATCCAAACTGCAACACAGACTGGTTTATTGTCAACAATATTCTTGAGGACCGGCCAGCGGTTTGCTGGCACACACGCGGGGAGGCAAGTGCTGGTATTGACAGACGTTCCACGCTTCATTCAAAAACACGGATAGAAACGTTGACATTCGGTACACAGTGGCTCCGTCTGATCACCTTTGTAATGTGTGGAGAGTGATTATGAGACCGATGACTATGTTGCGTGTGTGTGGGTCTTGGGCATCAAACATGAATGTCGATAACAGCCTGAGAACATCGGCATTGATCGAGTCCGTTTGATTTTAGTGCCTTTTGTGTCACTTCGTCTTCAGAAGCCTGATGTTCACGGCCTCTGGGAGGATGGAGGTATTATGCCGTTTGGAGGTCTATTCATGGCGCTGTGACATTATCAATCAAAAACTAATTAATTTAACTATATTTCATGGACCAAGTTTGTTTTCTTACTGAAACAAATGATTGTGTTCAAATTGATTAGATTTCATTGAATAGGGTTAAAATTTATAGCGTTATATATTCAAAAACAACTGCATGGAAGGAAAGCAGCGCACAATTAATAGAATTAATATAATCACAGTACACTTTGAAATGTGCCATAAAACATTTAGTTTCTGTCCTTTGCTTCCATAATATTTCTGTAATACTATCAGGGTCTTTGCTCATTATTGAATCAAGTAAAGACTAATCAAAAGAAGTGTGCTAATGGCCCGGGAGAAACCTGACAATGTCCTCTTAATACAGAGCCAGAGGGTATTTGAGGACTAGCTGGACTATGTTGAATTTATTTTCTGATGGGGATCAAATTAACTGCGTGAAAAAGCCAATCTAATTTGGGATTTAATAGGTCCAAATGAAATTAATATGCAACTTAATGAAACTAATATTGTGAATCAATTTGAAGATGAAATTAAATTTTCATAGGTAGTCCCAGGTGAAACCCGGCTGTTGTGAGGATTTGCACTAATAAAGAGAACGGGATGATACAATAGGTGCATCCGTCAGACACGCACTGAAATGACTCATTGAAATGAGTAAATAGATTACATTCAACAATAGGAATGTTAGGATGATCACTGTTTACAGACAATAAGCTTTTAGGATTTTGCTCTGTATAAAAAGGCCCTTTGGGGTGTCTGGTAGACCTGGAAGATGTCTACCAGTAATTTGACCAATAGGGGCAATGTGACAACTGTTGATGTAATACTTCATTTGAAAAAAGCTTTCGTAATAATCAAACAACAAAGAGAATACAGCCATGCTAGCCACTCCGTGAGGCTTTACTTGAGTTAAATCAGCATGCTGAACACACTCACAATCATTAGGTTGTATTCCATTTACCATGCGGCCTCATTGTATAGTAAGAAAAAAGTATCTATCGACTGTATTTAACATACGTTAATATTCTGTGCCCTGAAATGATTTCAGATTCAAAACTTTTCAAGGACCTGCAGATAACCTGTGGAAGCACTCCAGCCTACAGCATGACATCAACTTGGTTGGAACACAGGGAAGCGTCCCACATGTTCACGCACAAAGACAAACTGGCAACAAACTGGAGCCATTAAAGGCCACACACGCACACAGACACTACAAAGTAAGAGCTTTAAATGTTCTCTTCTGGCGCAGAAGCAATTTGGAGAACTGCAACTGATGTTGTGCATGTGTGTCTCCGTGTCTCAAACAAAGATCTCTCTGTTTCCTCTGCTGACAAATGCCACCAATGATGTCACTACTACATCAAAAGAATATTTAAAACAGATCATCTAAAAACAGAACACATAAAGAGCTCATTCTCTCCATTTTCCTTAATACACAAACACATATGTCAAGTTCCTGACACCGGGACTGACCCACTCACACAAAAGCACACATTAAGCTTGGATTTCCACCAACACTGGTGTTATTTGCAAGAGGTTTGTCTATAGCCGATCCACCGAGTCATATTCGTGTAATCCCCCGGCCTCCAAAAAGATATCCAGTTAAAAGATTAAAAACAAAAGGGATTTATTTGGAGCCAGCCTGACCCTTTTGAAAAACAACAGCGAGTTCATTTGGAGCAGATACACGACCCCCTGCTGGAGGGAGGCTGGCTATGGAGGGACTTCTGTACACACATCCAGGCTGGAAGGCCCACAACAACACGCGCACACGCACACATGCACACACGCACACACAAACACACACACACACGCGCGCAGGTCCACAATGAAGCAAGAAATACAGAGGTTCACACCGTAGCTGTCATTATGACCAACACAGAGTGAGAAGAGCAACTGAGAGGGATTGAGATCCATTTAGCAGCAATTATCTAAATGGCACACAGAGGCTGTGAGAGAGCCACAAACTGTGTGTCTGCATCTGTTGTAGCTGTTCATAACAACACCAGCAGTAAACCAATCATATGACGCGGGTGGCCATTTTAGGCAATGGTTTACAGGGGAGCAGTGAATGAAAATTGGCACATGCTGACAAACACTGGCAGCAAAAAGTTCCATTTTCTTTTGGGGTCACAAAGCTCCCATTTTGCCTTTTGAACGTGCCACATTTGGTGCTGACCAGAAGTGCCATTATGGCTGAACCAGGACGATTCATCAGTTTCCTTGGCGTATTAGATTAAGTGTAGTCTAAGAAGCTTAAGTCACTGAGCTCACAAACATCTAGGGCACAGACAACTCTTTAGGAAAGCACTCACAGGATTTCTGAATTGATGTGTCTTTGAATTAAGGCTGGGAGTACATAGTATATGTGTGGATAATAATAAAGACAAAATATAAAGTGGGAACTGGATTTTTCCTTATGGACGTCCGTGATTGTTTGCATTCTTTCCATGTTCTTCAAGACGACGGTCCCCCCTTTACCAAGGACTAAAATGTAAATGTATACATCTATTATGAATGTGAAGTATGCTGATGTTATCACCAAGCAGCACCACAATGTATCCACTGCATCACGATCACACCCAAAACAATCATAAAAACCCCGACTCCGGTAATAAAGCAGTAAAAATAAACAATAAGTCAGGACCTAAGAGCAGTCACCGCCTTCTTGTTGGTGGATCGCTGTGTTACATGTAGAAGAACGCAGCTGCAAATTAGTGCAGACGAACGTTTGAGTAGAATGTTGAGTCCCCCTCACTGACAGTAACTAATCTACTTATTACATCATCTATGTATTTGAGCGTGTTGTGTCTAGAGACGGTGATTATTAACAGCTTAAGCTTGTTTCCTTGACAGCTAGTTAAAAAGCTGAAGTGTGTGTGAGAACATAAGAGTTTTCATTTAAACCAAGATATCTCCAGCATCACAGAACACTAGTTTGGTGCGTACAAGTTGTTTCCTTCCCCGCTTTGTGACACTCAGGCCATCAGTGTGCAGATGTTGAAGACGTGCAGGAGGATGATTGATGGATTATCATCAGCGGAGGCCCAGCACAGTGGAAATAATCTGTCGTAACCCTTTTAACTAGCCCACGGAGAATACAGCACATGGGTTGGTAGAGAAACACAGACCTGTAAACAACATAAAATTAGCCCATAAAAACGTGGGTGTCGGTTTGAGTGTGTGTGCATCTACACGCATGAAAGCGGTCGAGTCCATCTACCGAGCCATCCATCCTTCTATAGTATGCACTACAATATGTACATCCATCTATCCATCTACACTATAAAATGACTGTTTATGGTAGAATAACCAAACCAGACACAACAGAAGCATTGTTAAACAAACTCACTGCCAGCGACACAACAGTCAAATCAACAAAGAACTAACGGGAAAAAAAACACATCATCATCACAGCTATGATGGAAAAAAAGGTGACAAAGGAAGGAGGTCCATGTATGTACAAGTGTGTTTTTTAACTTGTTTTATGAGTCAAATTGAAGCTATTACATTTGAAGAACAAATAGCACTATATGTACATCCATACAACCCACTACACACACACACACACACACACACACACACACACACACACACACACA
>NW_022284201.1:0-4677 GCF_004355925.1 Anarrhichthys ocellatus
CACACACACACACACACACACACACACACACACACACACACACACACGAGTTTAATGAACCATTCTGACTGAGTGGCTGTAAATTCCTTGTTTATGACGCTGAAGCATCACGATTTAACTTGTTCACAAAGGGCCTTTTACTGTCGCTGACAACACACACACACACACACACAAACAGAGAGAGCAAGATGGGACCGTTAGTGTAGCCTAGGGCAAAACACACACGCATACACGCAGCAGCTTCCCCAAAGTATCGAGGGTGCTAAAACTGGGAAACAAAACAGAGCATTAGAAGACAGCAAAGTCTTTTTCCAGTCTGAGAGTGTATCAAAAAATGAACTCTGCCCTCAGGCTCATCAGTTTGCATAAAGAAGCTGTGGAAGAATCCACGGAAGAAACAATCCAAAACTAAAATGCTGGCAACTGGAACGTAAGCCAATTAAAAGAGCCCAACATCAGCTGCTGGTGTCAACATCAGGAGCACGAGTAGGGTGGAGTACAAAGGAAACGGGTCTGATTGAATGCCACGTTGGTAAACACCAACAGTGTGTGTATGTATTTACAGTATTTCTGTATTTTAGTCTTTAGTCTTTAGTATTTTATTCTCATTCATCAACTACTACCAACCTTTCAATATGCACATACGCTACCAGTGGAAGAGATTTATGTTGTACTGTTGCGGATCCAAACTGCAACACAGACTGGTTTATTGTCAACAATATTCTTGAGGACCGGCCAGCGGTTTGCTGGCACACACGCGGGGAGGCAAGTGCTGGTATTGACAGACGTTCCACGCTTCATTCAAAAACACGGATAGAAACGTTGACATTCGGTACACAGTGGCTCCGTCTGATCACCTTTGTAATGTGTGGAGAGTGATTATGAGACCGATGACTATGTTGCGTGTGTGTGGGTCTTGGGCATCAAACATGAATGTCGATAACAGCCTGAGAACATCGGCATTGATCGAGTCCGTTTGATTTTAGTGCCTTTTGTGTCACTTCGTCTTCAGAAGCCTGATGTTCACGGCCTCTGGGAGGATGGAGGTATTATGCCGTTTGGAGGTCTATTCATGGCGCTGTGACATTATCAATCAAAAACTAATTAATTTAACTATATTTCATGGACCAAGTTTGTTTTCTTACTGAAACAAATGATTGTGTTCAAATTGATTAGATTTCATTGAATAGGGTTAAAATTTATAGCGTTATATATTCAAAAACAACTGCATGGAAGGAAAGCAGCGCACAATTAATAGAATTAATATAATCACAGTACACTTTGAAATGTGCCATAAAACATTTAGTTTCTGTCCTTTGCTTCCATAATATTTCTGTAATACTATCAGGGTCTTTGCTCATTATTGAATCAAGTAAAGACTAATCAAAAGAAGTGTGCTAATGGCCCGGGAGAAACCTGACAATGTCCTCTTAATACAGAGCCAGAGGGTATTTGAGGACTAGCTGGACTATGTTGAATTTATTTTCTGATGGGGATCAAATTAACTGCGTGAAAAAGCCAATCTAATTTGGGATTTAATAGGTCCAAATGAAATTAATATGCAACTTAATGAAACTAATATTGTGAATCAATTTGAAGATGAAATTAAATTTTCATAGGTAGTCCCAGGTGAAACCCGGCTGTTGTGAGGATTTGCACTAATAAAGAGAACGGGATGATACAATAGGTGCATCCGTCAGACACGCACTGAAATGACTCATTGAAATGAGTAAATAGATTACATTCAACAATAGGAATGTTAGGATGATCACTGTTTACAGACAATAAGCTTTTAGGATTTTGCTCTGTATAAAAAGGCCCTTTGGGGTGTCTGGTAGACCTGGAAGATGTCTACCAGTAATTTGACCAATAGGGGCAATGTGACAACTGTTGATGTAATACTTCATTTGAAAAAAGCTTTCGTAATAATCAAACAACAAAGAGAATACAGCCATGCTAGCCACTCCGTGAGGCTTTACTTGAGTTAAATCAGCATGCTGAACACACTCACAATCATTAGGTTGTATTCCATTTACCATGCGGCCTCATTGTATAGTAAGAAAAAAGTATCTATCGACTGTATTTAACATACGTTAATATTCTGTGCCCTGAAATGATTTCAGATTCAAAACTTTTCAAGGACCTGCAGATAACCTGTGGAAGCACTCCAGCCTACAGCATGACATCAACTTGGTTGGAACACAGGGAAGCGTCCCACATGTTCACGCACAAAGACAAACTGGCAACAAACTGGAGCCATTAAAGGCCACACACGCACACAGACACTACAAAGTAAGAGCTTTAAATGTTCTCTTCTGGCGCAGAAGCAATTTGGAGAACTGCAACTGATGTTGTGCATGTGTGTCTCCGTGTCTCAAACAAAGATCTCTCTGTTTCCTCTGCTGACAAATGCCACCAATGATGTCACTACTACATCAAAAGAATATTTAAAACAGATCATCTAAAAACAGAACACATAAAGAGCTCATTCTCTCCATTTTCCTTAATACACAAACACATATGTCAAGTTCCTGACACCGGGACTGACCCACTCACACAAAAGCACACATTAAGCTTGGATTTCCACCAACACTGGTGTTATTTGCAAGAGGTTTGTCTATAGCCGATCCACCGAGTCATATTCGTGTAATCCCCCGGCCTCCAAAAAGATATCCAGTTAAAAGATTAAAAACAAAAGGGATTTATTTGGAGCCAGCCTGACCCTTTTGAAAAACAACAGCGAGTTCATTTGGAGCAGATACACGACCCCCTGCTGGAGGGAGGCTGGCTATGGAGGGACTTCTGTACACACATCCAGGCTGGAAGGCCCACAACAACACGCGCACACGCACACATGCACACACGCACACACAAACACACACACACACGCGCGCAGGTCCACAATGAAGCAAGAAATACAGAGGTTCACACCGTAGCTGTCATTATGACCAACACAGAGTGAGAAGAGCAACTGAGAGGGATTGAGATCCATTTAGCAGCAATTATCTAAATGGCACACAGAGGCTGTGAGAGAGCCACAAACTGTGTGTCTGCATCTGTTGTAGCTGTTCATAACAACACCAGCAGTAAACCAATCATATGACGCGGGTGGCCATTTTAGGCAATGGTTTACAGGGGAGCAGTGAATGAAAATTGGCACATGCTGACAAACACTGGCAGCAAAAAGTTCCATTTTCTTTTGGGGTCACAAAGCTCCCATTTTGCCTTTTGAACGTGCCACATTTGGTGCTGACCAGAAGTGCCATTATGGCTGAACCAGGACGATTCATCAGTTTCCTTGGCGTATTAGATTAAGTGTAGTCTAAGAAGCTTAAGTCACTGAGCTCACAAACATCTAGGGCACAGACAACTCTTTAGGAAAGCACTCACAGGATTTCTGAATTGATGTGTCTTTGAATTAAGGCTGGGAGTACATAGTATATGTGTGGATAATAATAAAGACAAAATATAAAGTGGGAACTGGATTTTTCCTTATGGACGTCCGTGATTGTTTGCATTCTTTCCATGTTCTTCAAGACGACGGTCCCCCCTTTACCAAGGACTAAAATGTAAATGTATACATCTATTATGAATGTGAAGTATGCTGATGTTATCACCAAGCAGCACCACAATGTATCCACTGCATCACGATCACACCCAAAACAATCATAAAAACCCCGACTCCGGTAATAAAGCAGTAAAAATAAACAATAAGTCAGGACCTAAGAGCAGTCACCGCCTTCTTGTTGGTGGATCGCTGTGTTACATGTAGAAGAACGCAGCTGCAAATTAGTGCAGACGAACGTTTGAGTAGAATGTTGAGTCCCCCTCACTGACAGTAACTAATCTACTTATTACATCATCTATGTATTTGAGCGTGTTGTGTCTAGAGACGGTGATTATTAACAGCTTAAGCTTGTTTCCTTGACAGCTAGTTAAAAAGCTGAAGTGTGTGTGAGAACATAAGAGTTTTCATTTAAACCAAGATATCTCCAGCATCACAGAACACTAGTTTGGTGCGTACAAGTTGTTTCCTTCCCCGCTTTGTGACACTCAGGCCATCAGTGTGCAGATGTTGAAGACGTGCAGGAGGATGATTGATGGATTATCATCAGCGGAGGCCCAGCACAGTGGAAATAATCTGTCGTAACCCTTTTAACTAGCCCACGGAGAATACAGCACATGGGTTGGTAGAGAAACACAGACCTGTAAACAACATAAAATTAGCCCATAAAAACGTGGGTGTCGGTTTGAGTGTGTGTGCATCTACACGCATGAAAGCGGTCGAGTCCATCTACCGAGCCATCCATCCTTCTATAGTATGCACTACAATATGTACATCCATCTATCCATCTACACTATAAAATGACTGTTTATGGTAGAATAACCAAACCAGACACAACAGAAGCATTGTTAAACAAACTCACTGCCAGCGACACAACAGTCAAATCAACAAAGAACTAACGGGAAAAAAAACACATCATCATCACAGCTATGATGGAAAAAAAGGTGACAAAGGAAGGAGGTCCATGTATGTACAAGTGTGTTTTTTAACTTGTTTTATGAGTCAAATTGAAGCTATTACATTTGAAGAACAAATAGCACTATATGTACATCCATACAACCCACTACACACACACACACACACACACACACACACACACACACACACACACA
>NW_022284202.1:0-4675 GCF_004355925.1 Anarrhichthys ocellatus
TGTAGTGGCCACAGTGTGACATTCATGTCTCCATTAATACCATCTGCACTAAACATGGACTCATGAGACCCAGTGGTGAAGGACAGCATTGCTTTCTTGTCCTGTGCAGAAAGAAAGCAAGTTAGAAAAGTAAATGATGGAACAGTTTCAGACTAGTAATGCAAACCGCTTGATTTGAGCCTTTACCTTGAAGATTCCCTGGCTGTATCCCTTTTCTTGAGAGTAGGCATAGCCCAGTGTGAGCACCCGCTCGATCCAGCCCTTCATGATGGCAGGAACAGTGAACCAGTACATGGGGAACTGAGAAGTAAGGCAAAGTGTTAGCTTTGAGCTAAGAGCAGCTTAACGAACAAGCATTACTGTCATCAAGCCTCTACCTGAAAGATGATGAGGTCCGCCTCAGTGAGTTTGCTTGTTCCTCAGTGATTTCAGCACAGTCTTCCTTCCTCCCTTGCCAGTTTGATCTCCTCTGCATAACGGAAGTGATCGGCATTCTTGACTTCTCCTGCCGAGACAAACACATTTGATTTAATTCTGAAGTTCAATATAAAGCTAAACTTCTTCTAATGCCAGGGAGATATTGATATACCGATGATGTCCTCAGCAGTAGCAGTGGCTTTAAACTTCATGGCGTACAGGTCCGATCCTTCAACTGTGCAGCCCTGACCTGCTAAAACTTCCACAGCAGCATCTTTGGCTGCAGCATTGAACGAGCCAGTGCTCTGGTGGGCATACACGATAAACACTTTCTTCGCAGCTAAACCAAAGATTAGAGATTGGAAATGAGCACACATCAGATCAGAAATCTCACCACTGAAACACTACAGTTCATGAGATCCAACATTACTCAGAACATGACACATACTGCCAAATCCCTCAGCAAATACAAGAACACATAGTTGATAACTCACCCATTCTGAATACAGATGTCAGCTGCAACTTTACAGCTAGCTGCTGTGTTGAATGAGAGAGCAGGTCAGTCAACAACAGTCAAGATGCTGTTTTATACACCACAAGACTCAACACACAGCCTCCTCACAGGTGCTGTCAATCAGCAATCAAGGTCATTAACCAATCACCTGGCATCTCTCAGAACTCTCATCAACACAGCAACATATCTTTTACTGACCCTGGACAGCATTTTTAAATGGGGAGTGGAATTTATGAACCACTAAAAGCCAAGAAATATGGAGGTTTTCATCAGTGAAACCAGCTACAGATTTTTCCTGTTTTAAACACAGGATAAACTTACAATAATACTCTGAGACCTACATCTTCTATGGCAGTGTGTGTTTTCCCCATTTCAGCCTAGCCAGAAAGAGACGGAGCGTAGGTTTGTTAATGTCTTTGTTTTTGTGTCTTTTACACAGTAAACTTGTGGATATTTAAGAGCGTGCATGTCTGCCTTTGTCTGTCTATGTTTAAGATGTTTAAAAATTGTGTGCCAGTCCTGATGTCTTCGAACCACATGAAGCAGATGTGGCTCAGTGATCCTCTCACTCTACTGTTTCCAGCTCTGTTATCCTTAACATTACTTTTCTCGAAAGAAAAAGTTGCCTGCGATGGAGCGCACTCATCAATGTTGCCCTGTAAAAAAAAGAAAAAAGACTCGGCGATGGACATCAAAGGCATGAGCTGGCACACATCTGGGACCAAAATCAGCCCTGAGTTTCAGCCACTTTGAGGATGAGGGGTTAATGGACAACTGCTACCTATTAGCATATAGCGTCCATGCGTGCAAGCATGCCGCATGAGTGAGACTTATGGATACTCATTGTCAACTGACTTTCTTCCCATTGTCTCTTATTTTTCTGTCTTATTGAAATTTAGGTTCGAGGGTTGGTAGGTGTTTGCCACATCAATAGAGGCATTTTTTCAAACATAACATGTTGAAGCATTCTGGATTTTTAAGAGGCCTTCTCATTTTGTCTCTGTGGCTTCTCTATTTTTTGTTTTACCATCACCACACTAGTTGAGTTTAATATTGAACATCCGGCCGTATTCTCTCTGTTGTGACGGGAAGGGATTATGTAATTTTGCCATGAGGTTTGTTTTCATGGTTTGCGATCTATAGAGCAACATGATCCCAGAGTTATTTGTCGCAACTTTGCATGAAGTATTCCCAAGTATGTTTCAAACTTTCTGCTTGTGTGTCAGATATTTGGTGTGTGCTACTAAAGGTTTGACAGAACATCTGCAGCCCACCTTTAGCAGCTCCTTTACACAAAACCACAACAATTGCAGCTATGGAGTACATAGGGACATTAAAAAGGCACATATAGATAGTGGCTTTTAGCTTGTTTATAATTATGATAAAGGCTGGGTAATGACTTGAAAATGTAGCCTACAGTGCCATCTCATGGCCATTGTGAGAAAATACAATTATTTGATCCTTTATATATGTGTACAAATTTTAAACAGAATGCTTATATTTACTGCACCTTAGGATATGTTGCAACAGTATGCAGATTCTACGGAAGTAAAATAATACATTGTTTATCGTAACATTGACAAGGACAACACTAACATGTCCACAGAGGGATTTCCAATGGCCTACCAGGGGCCTAACGGGTCAAGAGGCCCCTATGCCAGGGTGTCCGTTGTGACTCTTGTCAACATTTTTTGATGGAAAAAGACTGGGCTCATTCAAAAGTAGGGATATCCCATTCTTGTCTTTTTTGTTCCTCATCTGCAGAGTCCTTTCATACTAAGAATCTAAGTTGAGTAAGGATGCCACATCTGATCCAGTTTGCATTTTCATTGTTTATTTTGTTCAAGCAGCTGCTTTATGCAGACTTAAGATGCCAAAGACCTATATCAAAATACATTCAAATATTGTAGGCAGAACAGATATGAGCATAACAGGTTTCCTGAGATGGTTCTTTTCGAAAAGTTTGTACAGCATCCTATAGTTTCTTGCATAATACCTGTGAGAATGGTTCTCTGTATCTTCAGCATGGACAGAATACTGAACTTGAGGTGCAGCATTTGGTTGACCTGAAATAAGTCACTGAAAAGAGGCAAGGTGGCGATGGGGTGCATGACAAGTGCCTTTTTGGCATCTGTGCCGAGGAGCCTTTTGAAAGTCAATCCATTTTCCTACTATAGGTTAACTGTGCCCAGTATCTTTTCCCGTAAAGGGATTGGTTTGATGGTTTGTTTTACAGTTTTTGTATATCTGCCAGAGCTTGAGGGGCAAAGTGAGTAATAGCCATCCAGATGGCGAGTCATGAATTGTGGCCGTTCATTGGCAGAGCAGAATCGCTGTAAAGCATACAAACTGCAGTCTTTAACAGCTTAATGTCACCGATCTAATCACGCGAATGACCAAAAGTAAACACAGCACCGGGATTTACCGTCATACTTCTGGCGCACCCTCAGCACTGCTGCCTGACAGGGTTACAAATTAAAAGTCAGTCAAGTTGTTCATCAGCTGGAGGAAGATCTTGCAGAGACCGAAGAGTTTTTGAAATACATACCAGGCATTTGTCAGGCAACTATCATAACCCAGTGAAAAAACAGAAATCTGCTTTCATCAGAAATTCTAAAGACAGACAAATTTCACTTTGCAAGGCAGAAAAACTGGCACTAAAGAGTCCTTTACATAGTTTCTTGGCTCTGCCACTTTTACATGCAAAGAAAACCCAGTACAAGAACCCTGCCCTTTATATTTGAACCATGAAGTGTATATGCATCAAAAACTTATGCAATAGAAGTCAATATAATTCAAGTCAGCCTTTATTTTTCTGTCATGCAAGGAAATACAGAAGCGCCAATGTCTTCAGACTCCAGCTTTCATCTGGTTGTTGGGTGGTAGTGCCTTTCCCAGGTGGGTCCCAACCGTCAGTCCATACTCCTCGGCGGCATTTTTCTCATGGACCTCAGGCTTCAGCTGGAAACCCTTCTCCCCATCAAAGCAGTCCATGGGAGTGAAGGAAAGTGGTTTTTCACCCAGGACACCTTGCAGTCGGGTACGCCAGCCCTCCAGCATGGTGCTGCACTCCTCAGAGGAAACATGAGACGGAGCCCAGAAGATCTGAGGGACCAGAACCTGGAAGCCACAGTAGTGCAGGATGCCATTCTGGATAGAGAGAAACAGTGTTTAAGGTAAAATGTTATGTTTAACAGCTCATTTATTTTTATATACAAAAAAAAAAAAAAAAAAAACCCCGAGCAAAGGGTTGATTTAGGGGTAACCATCAGTAAAGTTACAACATGTAGAATCAGTGTTACATTTGTCCCTTCTGGGCTACAGTATAAACAACAAACTCAAAGGCCCGACTACCTCTTTAGATATGAAGGTCTCATTCTACGCTAGCCAAAACAAGTTAGTTTTGAGACAGACAGAGACAGAGACAC
This sequence comes from Anarrhichthys ocellatus, assembly GCF_004355925.1. Taxonomy (NCBI): domain Eukaryota; kingdom Metazoa; phylum Chordata; class Actinopteri; order Perciformes; family Anarhichadidae; genus Anarrhichthys; species Anarrhichthys ocellatus. The sequence continues at coordinate 4,360 of NW_022284202.1, forward strand.
AGAGACACAGAGAGAGACAGAGAGACAACACTCTGGATCTTTAATGCCGAGTTGAAGCAATATTCTGATTCAGTACGTGTAGTGGCCACAGTGTGACATTCATGTCTCCATTAATACCATCTGCACTAAACATGGACTCATGAGACCCAGTGGTGAAGGACAGCATTGCTTTCTTGTCCTGTGCAGAAAGAAAGCAAGTTAGAAAAGTAAATGATGGAACAGTTTCAGACTAGTAATGCAAACCGCTTGATTTGAGCCTTTACCTTGAAGATTCCCTGGCTGTATCCCTTTTCTTGAGAGTAGGCATAGCCCAGTG
>NW_022284203.1:0-4671 GCF_004355925.1 Anarrhichthys ocellatus
TTATAATTGGACTTTCCTTCAGTTGGCCAATCACATTCATCTTTTTTCAGGGTACCTGCACTTACACTATGTCAACAGTTGCAAAGCCAGCACCTGACCTTCAGCCTTTCACTGTGATGACCACGAACAACCACCGAGGTAACACTCGAGTTGCATACGTGAGGACCGTAACTGTCACTGTTCACGGGCACACCATTATCATCTCCAGTCAAAAAGGACAAGTAAAGGTAACAGATCTGCTGTAATAATCAATGTTCAAATATTAAGGCAATCTTCATGAGAGTAACAAACTATACTACATATTCATACAAATTATTAGTCAGATTTTTCACATTTAAGGGAGAGTTCATTAGTAGAGTTCTGCTCAGTCAGATTATTGAATATGTGTCCAACAAAAGACTTTCATCAGCATTTTAGAACATCTGGCTCGAGAAATTTTAGATATTGAAAAGGAAACAGCTCAAATAAAATGTTTTTGTTTTAATAATAATTTCTTATTGCAATTTTAAACACACAAAGTCAATGGGATTCTATAGAGAGCTGAAGTCCAGCCACCCTCCGAACTAGGGTCTGTTTCATTTGCTACACAATCCTTCACTTGTTTTGGGGACAGTTCTCCCCAAAATTAAAAATACATATTGTTCCTCTTACTTGTAATGCTATTTATCAATCTAGATACTTTTCATGCGAGTTTCCTAGTTTTGAAGATATCGGCCCTAGTGATGTCTGCCTTCTCTTCTCTTTTCAACTTTGTGCATATTATATTCTATAATTCTATTCTATTATATTGTGCATATGCTTTTGACAAATTTCCCCCTGGGAATGAATAAAGTATCTATCTATCTATCATATGCAGTGTTACAGACAGTTTGTTCTAATCAGTGTTTTGTTATTGTTTTCAGGTGAATGGAGAACTTCAGTACTTGCCTGTATGTTTGTCGGGCGGCAAGGTCTCTGTAAAGCAGAGTGGAAGCTACGCTGTACTCACCACTGACTTCGGCCTGACTGTAAAATATGACTGGAACGTGAGGCTGTACATCACAGTGCCATCTTCCTACTATCAACACCTCGGAGGCCTCTGTGGAAACTACAATGGAGACAGGAGCGATGACCTGCCTGAACCAAATGGTGAGGACGGGGACATAAAGGGATAATACTGTAGGAGGAGAGATGGTTGGGTGCAACAAGTTGTCTAATGTGGCCGAAATGTAATTGCCAATATCTAATAGAGGTGGAAAGTACACTTTCTTTCCGAAAAGTGTTGAATTGGTGAACAGTGCCAGGTAGCATGGAGGGAGTGATGGAGGGAGCTGCATCAAGAGACTCTGGCTGTCATGATAGACTGTAGATAAAAAGGGGACGCAGTCACTGGGACGTCATTCATTAGTTTGTGGACTGGAACCTCAGGTTTGCCATTTTGGCTGTCGCTATCTTGGTTTTTGTCCGTTGCAATCTGGAATTTGGATGCACCAACTTGGTTTTTGGCCATTAACCACTTGGTTTTTGGCAGTTGCCATCATGGTTTTTCGCCGTATCAACTTGTTTTTTGCCCACCGCCATCTTGTTTTTTTGAGTACAACCGAACGCTAAATGAGGAGTATTTATGTTACAATAAGCTTTCGTAAACTGAAAACACACTGAAAGGGTTAAAGTTCAAGGACAAAAACTCGTACAGCTCCCAGACTGGACAACGCAGACCTGTCAATCACAAGGTAGCCACGCCTTACTTTAATTTAAATGAGAACATAATCTACTCAATGAACATCATGCCTCCGCGACGGCATTATTAGTTGTAACCTAGTGCCGGCCATGAGCTAGCCAGTGGGGCAAGCTCATATGCACTAACATGCACTAACAGCACGCATGGCCGGCCCGGCTATGTAAACAAAGCAAGGAGAAACTAATTTTACAACTCACACAGAGATAGAGTGACTTCATTCTCTACTCAGGTAGACATTAATATATATACCACTATATCTTTTTATTTTTATTTTTTTATATATATACTTTATTGATGAGAATGCACAATATGACATACAAGAAAAAAGTATTTTCATTTTTTGTGTATGTGTTAGTGAGTTTACAATAGTAAAGAACAAAAGAACAGGAAAGTAAAGCAAACAAACGGAAATAAATAAAGTAAAATAAGATAAGATTAAAAAAAAAAAAAATTAAATCAAAATACCCACCCACAGACCCACCCACACATATGGCCTTCACGTTGGTTTACATAAAGTTTGTGTAATACAGTATTGTAAAACTATAGTCATTAAGTAGTTAAGTTAAGTTAAGTTACAGTTAATCAGACAGATAATCACTATATCTTTACATAGATAATGAAGTGGTTTGATGTTATATTGATGCTCTGAATATCGCATTGAAAACCTTTAAAAGACATTATGCCAAAATAATTTAGATCCAAAGTTCTGAGTTTGGCTGAACGCCAGTCATTAAATTGCTCACTCACCCGGAAGTCTAAATTTGAATTTATTTACATGCTTTTCTGCATGTTGCTTTCTGTTTTCTTGCAGGCGCCAGTCTCTCTGCTGTGCTGAAGATGATCCAGAAGTGGAAGTCCGATGAATCCGATCGGTTCTGTAATGATAACTGTGCCGGGCACTGTCCCATTTGTACAAAAGAGATGCAAGCCCACTACAGCAAGCCCCACCTCTGTGGGATTCTGTCAAAGTCAGATGGGCCATTTTCAGCCTGCTACGATAAGGTCGAACCCTCCATGTACCTGGAGAACTGTGTCTACGATGTCTGTACCACTAAAGGTGAGACAATATTTGAAGAATGCAGAATGCACACTAAAAATATAACATGAAAAACTGGAGGAAATGCAAATTGATTGAAGCCATGCTGTCATGTTGTCATGAGTTCCTGTGATGTTAATGTGTCTGTGTGTTTGTCCAGGTGCCAAACAGACTCTCTGTGAAAACCTGAAGAGTTATGCTGATGACTGCCTGTCAGAGGACGTGAAAGTTGACCCTCAGTGGAGAATGATTACCAAATGCCGTAAGTTGCCAAGCAAAATATTTTTCCTTTGAAGTGCTTTAATTTATCATGAACCATTCAGTGAGGTTCTAGCGGAGTGTGGCAGTGGAAAGCTACAGCAAAAGGAGTGAGTGACTGCATGTTGCCTATATGGATGAAAGAAGAAATGGAGATACAAATTTTGATGTGGTGTCATGAATACAATTAATGTTAATCTAAATGTTAACATGGCACACAGATTAAAAAGAACATTTAAAAATGGCACTTCATATCAAAAAGGATGGTGATGGCTTAGATCCGTCAGCCCCCAGACAATCAAATATTTACCTCAAGACATTATCTGAAAATATTGAAGTATGACACCTATACAGAAAGTTATATTTTACCTGAGGTTGGTGCTGGAGGAAATGGGGTCTTTCAAATCGGGCTTTTGTGTCGCAATGATAATGTTTCTGTTGAATAATTAAAGTGTTCTTATCACTAAAAATCTGTTACAAATATTGACATTGTTAAATAATTGTTCGGTGATGTGTTATTGGTTTAGACAGAGTATTGGTTCTCACAGATAAGAACAATGATCTCCAACCCCCCCCCCCCAGTACCTAATTGCCCCAAAGGTAGCCATTATGAGGCGTGTGGTACCCCCTGCCCTGCCACCTGCGTGTCCCCAGACATCAACAAGCTGTGCAAAGGCTCCTGTGTGGAGGGGTGCCAGTGTGATGAAGGAATGGTGCAAAGTGGAGACAGGTAACACACAGACAGTCTTTAGTTATTTTATATTTGGTGGATTGTATGCATGAATGACAACATTTTGCCAGGTTATGTTATGCTATTCAATATTCATACCAAGACCAATATTCATTGGTTTGAGTAGTTTTGAGTCATCATAATCTATTCATTGATTAACCAAAACAGGCCTTTCCAAAAGAAACAGGCTCTTTGTGATCTTGACATAACCTAAAATGTCTTCTTGTTCTTTGGAAACCAGCCAGAAGGAGGCTGGCCTCCCAAAAATTACGCTCACATACAACTTAATTGCATTGTCACTTGCGGTTTGAGGGAAATGTATTTTCTCCCTGATTACATTTGTTTTATACAAATGCATTTCTAACAACACAGGACTTAGCTTAAATAACCTAACAAACGTACTTATTTGAAGTCAAACTGTGTATTTTTACTAAACCTAACCATGTGATGCACTTTGTGTTGTTCACAACGTTAAGCATACGTTTAAAAACTGCAAAAGTTGTACAGAAAATAACGCTCATGTGACATTTCAAGGACTCCGGGTGTTAATGCTTCACAATAAAACACGGCTTGTTAGTCTACTCAGGAGAACAACCTGCCTGATATCAACAATAACATTTCAGTAAAAGTATACCTGAAATATTTGTGGACACCAAGTGTGCTAATTAGCAACACTAAGCCATAGAAGACAAGAATACAGGCAAGGTTTCATGTGTACGTACTGTTCATTTAATAATTGTGTGTGTTTGTTTCAGATGTGTTCCTGTGCATAGCTGTGGATGTAAGAATGGAGGCAAATATTACCCACCAGCCACCACTTTCTGGGGTGATAACACCTGCACCTCTAAGTGTAAATGCCAGGAAGGGAAAGCCGAGGTTGGTGTGTGTGTGTGTGTGTGTGTGTGTGTGTGTGTGTGTGTGTGTGTG
>NW_022284204.1:0-4671 GCF_004355925.1 Anarrhichthys ocellatus
ATATTTTATTCTAATTCTGGAGTCTGTGTGACATTACTTGGTAACACCGAGGTCTGACAGCATCGTTGCTCATATTTTACAATCTAAAAACTCCACTCTTTGACCAAGTACCAAGTAATTCATTTGTGTCTGTAAGTGGCATCTTAAAGAGAGTTGACTCAAATCGTTTTTCCCCTTTGCACCGCTGACTGAGTTTTGCAGAAAACCCCCCAAAAATATACACTTGTCAGTGCTTTTTCTTTCTGTCACTGATTGGCCTAAACAAAGTGAAATGTTTGTGACTGACTCTGAATGCCTCATTAGTCTGGAGCACCATGTTTATTGTTACCTTAAAATTAAATGCCGAGATTGACTTCCTTTGTTTCGTACTATTAAAAAAAGAAAACAGCATCAAACAGTCACATACCTAATTATAAATCAGGTTAATGCATCCTGACGATCTCCTATATACACACACACACACACACACACACTCTCTGTCTCCATCTACGAGCAATTAAAGTGCATGTTTAGTGCTGGTTGTCGTGTAATTGTAGCGATGATGATACCGGGGAGAACGTGTTTTCTTCTGCTGAAGGAGCCGGTAGAAGATACTTTTCCTGCAGTACCAAAAGTAAATATTCAAACTTTCCTTTCATGCAACAAGCGGAGAACGTCTAAAGCTGGTTGCCCGCTCCTCTGTGCATAAAGCTTGATTTCATTCCTGTGTATTTTAATTCTTTAGATTGTTGTTTTGGGAGCTGGGGCTTTATAAGATGCAGTTCTCATTACCATTACGAGACGTTTGGCTGCAGAATCGTGGAGCAGCTTGAGTCGAGTTTCTCTCAGTATTTATTTGAACAGGTCAGACAACCCGTCAGGTGTCCAGATTACAGTATTACACGGAAAAGGTAAATCTTATTTCCCACAGAGGTCGTCTTTCCTCCGAGGCGTCACATGACCTGATGCTGCTGAAGACGCCCATCCCCTCTGGGCGAACTGGAAGCAGATGCTTGGCTAGTGATGCTTCCCACTGGCTTTGTGTTTATGTTCACATTCCTCTTCACCTCCTCCACGTGTCTGCCCTGCTGTGGCTGTATATATATATATATATATATATATACAGCTGGAGCCCGCTCGAGTCTCGAAACCAGAGTCCCTTTCAGCGGGTTTCATTTGGACCCCGGTCCTCTTGAACCTTGAGACAGCTGGAAGTCGTTCCCCTCGTCACGTTGGCTGAAACGAAACCCTTGTGTTAGGGCAGTTGAAGGGCTGTTGGGTCTGGACGTCTTCTCGAACTCCTGCTGCTGTTATGAGTCAGCGAGTTTGGGCTGGCAAGCTTTGTCTACGGCACCAGGCCCTTCATGTGGCCCGAGTTTAACCCCTTGAACCCCCAAAACCTGCCGTCGGGATAGAAAAGCAAACATCCCTATTGTTAGATGTATAGATTACTGACGGTCCTTGAATGCGAGACGAACGCTTCCGTCAGAAAAAGCAACCAAAACGAACCTTAAAATTGTGATTTTGTTTTTTTTCACCAAAAACATTTCATGTCTCATTTCAAATCTCGCAAAAAATAAACTTTTTGCTTTATGCAGATCCTGTGAAAAGCATCACATTCTGAGCTCCTTAGCGCAACTATGAAGCAATGATTGACTCGGTTGAGACCAACAGTCACGTGACAAAAAAATCTGTGAAACTTTGACTGAACTTCAGGCTGATGAACAGCAGAGAAGAGAAGAGGCTATAAGTAGAGGATTAAACATGTTAACTGTTCAATATGTATAGCAATACAGCTTCCATTTTGTTCCCCAACATTGGAAACACTTGTGGACACTCTTTTTTATAACTTATGTCATTATAACTGTGTTATTCTGCACTAAAGACATGTCTAAGTTCTCTCTACTTCTAGCCATCACTGTGCTGTTTCCATAGAGGAGCAGGACTTTATATTACAGTAAAGATCAAGACCACAGAGAGGAACATGTCATGTTGTAAAATACCCTCAAAGCAAACTACCGCCCATCATTTAAGGCCAACTCAGCTTTACAAAGACAAATAGTCTAGAAAGTCTCGGGGAAAACCTGCATCATAAATGATTCAGAAACATAAATATTATGTTTGGTGCCTAAAGGAACTCCGTGGAGACCTTTCTAAAGAGGCTTGTGGCCGGAGCACATCTTCTCTTAAACGTTCACAGCTTTTTACGCAGGGATGAATCGAGTAGGGCAGCCAGATATTTAAGATATTTAAGCTGTGATGCTGATTGTTTTTATGCGTCAGGCGTGAGTCACGTCTTTTTGGATGCAGGTCTTGGGAGGGAATCCAGTGATGATCTGGATCTATAAGTACACAATAGATTTGTGTTTCACACGACTGTACTCAAGGCTGTCTCTTAGATTTCTAGACCTGTACGTTGACTGAACACCTTGTATTAATATGGGTTTCATCATCACGTCAGTGCAGCATTGTCTCCCAGTACTATTGGTTTTTGTTGTGCAAGCCATAAATCTTTGCAATCACCTTTTAACAGAATCTGATGTAGGAAATGTGAAATCCATTTGTCAGACTGTCAGCTGTTTTCCACCGTGAACTCGATGCTGTTGATTTCTTTTATTCTGGAAATATAAGGCAGGCAGAGACAATAGAGGCGCCTTGATTTCAGTGGAAGTTCAGGATTGTCCCACATGTGCAGCATATATATGTATATATATATATATATGTGTATATATATGTATGTGTGTATATATGTATATATATGTGTGTGTATGTATGTGATGCTTGTGTAACGTGTGCCGCAGTTGTATTTTTAGTAGGCTGACTGCATGGCAGGGATGAGTGCCATTCTTTGCTCGGTCATGTGACTCCGTGGTCGTCCTAACGGGGGGGGGGGGGGGGGACACTGCAGAGCTTCCACTGTGACAAATTAGGCCTACATGTTCCGCTTTTTGCTTTGCTTTATTCCGAAAAATGACAATATTCCTATAAGCTGTTTACATGGCTGATGAAAATGGATATTCCTCTCCCTCTGTCATTCCTTCAACCACCTTCTCTCCCTCTGTTGATATTTGTGCATATCCCAAATCCTGTTTCCAAGTCCTTCATAATGTTTAAAGTAGGTGTGTTTCTCCTTCCGACTAGAAATGTGGGCTTTTTCTTTTGGGCATAAAACCACCAATTGAGAGCAGGCGGCCACTTTCGGTTCTGCCAAGTGAAGCCAAAGCTTCATGTCTTAAAGCTGCATTCTCTCTAATGTCCACCAGGGGGCGACTCCTCTGGTTGTATAGAAGTCTATGAGAAAATGACTCTACTTCTCTCTTGATTTATTACCTCAGTAAACATTGTAAACATGAGTTTATGGTCTCAATCTCTAGTTTCAAGTCTTCTTCAATACAGCATGATGTTCATTTAGTACATTATGATCCATTTAGAGTCAAACAGACCATAAAGCAGGGGATGCTTTAGGGCGGGGCTACACGGTGATTGACAGAGATGTATACGGTGTCTCTACGTCACTCCTCAGTCCAAATATGGCCACTTCCTGTTAATCGGTGGCAAAAAAGCCAAGATGGCGACGGCAAATTAGTTGAACTTGAGGCGTCAAAACATCAGTCCACAAACCAATGGGTGACATCACGATGACTATGTCCACTTCATACATAAAGTCTATGATTGAGATGAATATTCAAAATGAGCTGTATACAAGTCCAAAGAATTCTCCTAAAACCTGAATAATATCGACATATCACACACGTCTCAATACGATAATGCTCCCTTGGGAATAAGGCCTAATTCAGAATATCCAAACGGAATATGATGTTCACATGAGCCACATAAAATTCAGAATATTGTCATATTCGTAATACTGTAACATGAGTCTGCATGTGAACGCAGTCAGTGAGCTGTACTCAGAGTGAGTTCAGTGAAACAAAACCCTTCTGGGTCAATAAAGCAGCAGCAGAGTTATCGCAGTACTGACCGACACACCCAGTGTCACTCCACCCCTCCTTTTATTACACGTATGATGTTATCGTTTTTATATGGACCACAGATGCTTTTAATATGTTTGAACGGAGAACAAATGAACTTGGCTTCATAGTTGTTCATGTGGTTGTCCTGCGCCGCTTTTGAAAAACAAAAATGTGTTGACCACGTTAGTTTCTGTCTTTCATGTTGCCTGTGAAAATGCAAGAATGTGACCCAGGACCCTGTGCTTGCACACACGTACACACATACACACACACACACTCTCAGTCACGCTTTTAATGGCAGTGTGTTGTGAACACATGTGTAGGTGCAATAAGAATGTGAAGCGCAGCTATTCAAACCAGCTGAGTTTTCCTCTCTCACGAGTGCTGCAGCGGACCTGCTCTTATTTTGCAGTTTTCTGTCGAGTTCAATTCCCGTGTAAACGTTTGTGAAAGAGATGTGAGCACGTGGCCCACATCCTGTCTTCTGGGTGTTACAGCAACGTGTTGTAATGTGTCCCAGGAACATTTATGAGTCTGCTCTGGGTGTTGGACTGGAAGTAGAGCATAGACTGTGGTTTTGGACTCAGGATGCTTTGCAGATGTGCGGCCCCTTAGAGGTCAGTCTTAGTTTCAACAATTATCCCCAGGAGGCAAACCTCCGCTTATGCCGAGTGAAGCCGATGCTGAAGTGTCTTAAAGCTGCATTCTCTCTAGTGTCCAC
>NW_022284205.1:0-4670 GCF_004355925.1 Anarrhichthys ocellatus
ATGCTTTAGGGCGGGGCTACACGGTGATTGACAGATCTCTACCAGAGCCATCACATCTAAACATGTACGAGAGAAAGATGGAGAGAGGTTTTTTTTTTTTTTTAAATTTTCTTCAGGAATTTGTTTTAATAGTTCTTTCATGTCAGATAGTGTCGGCCATGTTTACTGCCGTGTGAAGACGAAGGCAATATAAATATATATCCGTCAGTCACGCGAGTTAAATGTTCGCTACGTCAGAACTTAATCGGCAGAGTTGTTTCCATAATCCATTTAGTGCATCAACTCTGGCTCTTCTGACCCGCAATCCTCTGCACATAGGAGCAAGAGGGTCAAATTTCAAGGTGCTATGTTATGAGGACTTATTGAATGCGTACTACAACAGTACATACTACATTCAACAGTACGTACTTTGTAAGGGCAGATACAGTAGAGGGGTTAAGTCCCGCCCCTTTTCTGGTTGACCATGGGAACTTATTTCGGAAAAGAATACGTAACAAGAGACTAATAATGATTTGATTTCCCGTTTGAAATGTGCCATGAATCACAGACGCGTTTGAATATTAAAAAGCTAATTTTGTTCGTCATGAAAGTAGCATTTTGTCGTAAAACTGTTAACGTAAGACTGTGAAAATACGTATTTATAAAGACGACACACCTAAAAGTGTCTTCAGGCGACGTCTCTCTCTGAAGCTACGATGTGTTTAGTACCACGATGTTTTCACACCAACAACAAAGTCTCACTTCTTTCTTTTCCCGACTGATAAAAAGAGTCGCTAATAAATCGCGTCTGGAAATATAAGGAACATAGCTAGCATGCTAGACAAAGTTACATTTGGAACATAGCTAAGTTAGCTTGCTAGCAAGTCAAGCTAAAGGCCATGAAGTTCACTGAGCGATTTCACACAACTGAACGTTACAACAACAAACTGAGACTTTCTTGACTTGAAAAATTATCTTCTCAATTGAAAAACATGATAAATTCAAACAGGATCAATAATAATTTGTCTCTCATTGAAATAAGGTCCCATAATGTCTTCTCCTCTGAGACTTGTTAGCTGGTAAGAACGCGTTAGCTAGCCAGAAGCATGCTAGCAGCAGAGTCTAACGGGACAATGAGCCCACAGTTTATTGAAGACACACATTTGTTCATATCTTTATGTGGTCTGAGTTTATTATCGTTACATTTTCCAGTGTTGCCACATTGAGTTGGGTTATTTATTTTATTTGTCAGGTAAAGATTGACCGTGAGTTTAAGAGATCATGACTAAACCAAATGTAATTTAGTTAAGACTAAGTGGAGATGATTTTCATTATAACTGGTTTTTAGCTGAATTATACTGAAAATACCGGAGACGCGTCTTTGGATGGAGCGCTTTATTCTTCTTTTGGCTCAGTTATTTTATTAGTGTAATTTGGCAACACTGATGGCCACAGAAAAACCTGCAAAGATGTGTCATTTTATTTATTCCTGCAATTATTAAGTCTTGTATTTTTTTATACAAAGTATTTTGAAGGCAGTGAAATGTTCCAGGGTTTTACCTGTGTGAGTAGATGGAGGGTCTTTAAAGGTGCTAACAGTGAGCGAATGTGTCATGTCAGCTGATTTAAATGATCCACATTGACGATAAAATACGGTTATTTCACGGGAATCCTTTTAAGTGAACCTTCGCTAAGCTCGGCTCACTGTTCTCTGCACATTTAAGGTTTACAACGATGACAAATTCAATTTTCACGTTTGAAACAATGGATCCTTAATTTAAAAACAAAAGCAATTTCTATCCAGTGATCGACAATTTCACTGCCTGAAATGGCCAAATGATTCACCAGGAAGCTACCTAGGCTAACGCTAGTTCCATCAAAAGACATCCTGAGAAATGTCAATACCAACACCAGTATCTACGTGTTTCATCACAGAAGAGTCGCATCAATTAGTTCACAGCTAAATTAACACAATTCAGTGTGCAGTTACTCTTTAGACTTTCACTCAGGAGACCGCTGTTCATGTCCCGTGTGAAACTAAAACTCAACGTTGTACTAATCGAGTGTCTTGCCAATGTTAGAAAAACATGTTATCTATATTGAACTATTCACATTTTTCCAACCTCTACTTCACTCACACGTGACTTAATTTCCGTAACTCTAGACGTAGTTATTTTAATCCAAACCGCAATCTTGCCCTAAACTGAAGCAAGCAGTTTTGTTTAAATTCAGAACGTTAACGTGTTTAACGGGGCGTTAAATGAATGAACTTCATCTCTCTTCTTCTACAATAGCGTCACCAACACCAACATGGCCGTCAGCTTGGCTTGCTAGCTAGCTAACTTAGCTATGTTCCAGATGTAATGTTATCTCTCCAGATGTGTTTTATCCAGCGACTCTTTTCATCAGCCTGGAAGAGAGAACGAGTTGTTGGTGAGAACATGGTACAAAACACACTTGAACGCCATTTTTGGGGTGTTTAGTGTTTCTAATGACGTATTTTCAGTCTTGTACTGTTTTATGACAATATACAACTTTCTTGACTTCATCGTATCAACGTGCCTCATTATGGTTGCTGAGCTATGATTGGATCATTTCTGTTCCGGGGAGGGGCTTAGCGAACGAATCAATAGATCTTAAACTTCTCCACAAAGTACACGATCCATCATCAGCTTCCATCTATAACGTTTCTACTGCACTCGATGAAAAAACTGTGAAAAGAAACAAGTAACTGCATCCTATTGTTATGACGATGATGATGTATCAAGTGGTTCTTCCTCAGTGTCGCATGATGCAATATGTTGATATACTTCTTTGTCTCTATACTGCCGCTCCTAAGTGTTGAGACATGATGAGACATTCAGGTACGACTTCTTCTGTTTACAGTCTTCTTCTTCGTCTTTGATGCACGACTGAATGTATGAATGTGTTTCTATACGACATCGTCGAGCTATTTACACTGATCTCGTGCTCTACAGGTGTTCTCACATTTCTATCGGGTGTGTTTTTGTGAGCGATGCAACAATAAACTTGGAATGCAGCAGAGTGTGTGTGTGTGTGTGTGTGTCGTCCCTCTGTGGTCTCTGCTGCCCCCTGCAGCCACGACGCACAACTACAGATGCACAAATATCCATCAGTGCGCAACTGATCTACTGCATTCTAACAAGTTATTCAGCTTTTTAGTGCACAAACATTTCATTACAAGTAAAATCAGAAATACTTTGACAGCATATAATAATTTGTACGTTAGTTGCTTTTGTAAATAAGCAAATAGAAATTACAAATACAAATCTTTTTTTCCTCCATCACGTTTTAGTTTGTTTTAATTTCTTGATTCTTCTTCATGAAAAAGCTTCTGAGCTCATTTCTGTGTGAAGACGTTTGATTCTTGTTTCTTGAAGATCCATCGATCTCAATACGTCCAGATGTTGGACAAAGGACTCAAAGCTGGAAACAAACTCATTTAAACTGTAATCCAGCTGCAAACAGTTCAAACCTAAAGATCAGAAATCAATCAACAGCTTCACTGAACATTTATTCTGTTTCACATCGATACAAAACACTGATGATCACACCGATCACACATTCTCCTCCATCTCCCATCATGCTTCACTTTAAACAGGAACCTCCTCAGACGTTCTAATCGGAGAACATGAATAATAGACTGAGGTTCTGCTGTTATGTCACAGCTGTACATCCACTCTCCCCTCATCTCCCCTCTCCTCCAGATGTATTTTAGGTACCGAGGCGGCGTCCTGGCACAGAGAGAGAGGAGGAGAGGAGATGAGGAGGCACACAATAGAGAAATGAGAAGAGCCGACTGTGATCTCTCTCCTCGTCTCCTTGCTCCTCTTTCCTCTCTCTTCTTGCTTCCTAGCTCCTCTTTCCTCTCTAATCTCTCCTCGCTTCCTTCCTTTCATTTTAGGAACTGAGATGTCCTTCTAGCGCTGAGAGAGGAGACTAGGAGGCACACAACAGAGGAAAGGGAGCAGACTGAGACGACGTCTCCACCTGTCAGTAAATAAATAAATAAATAAATAAACTTCCTGTTCAGCTTTCCATCGTCGGCGACGCCGGCGGGCAAGAAATCAATGAGGATTAATTAATTAATGAATCAATTAATAATGTGAACTAATACAGACAGTAATGACGTGAGAAGTACTGCACTTCAATACAACTTTGAGGTACTTGAGTATTTGTACTTTCTGCTACTTTCATAGTTTTACTCCACTTCACTTCTCTGACAGCTGTTAGTTTAAGATTACAGATTAAACAGACGTGTGTTTGTAGTGTTTAAAGGAACAGTGTGTCATATTAGAGGGACGACTTGAGTATAATATTCATAACTATGTTTTATTTAGTGTATAATTACATGATTAAAAACTATGTTCATAGGGAGCGGCTCTGCGTTTCTACGGGAGCTCAGAGCGGACAAACTTAGACTCTCGGGTTGTGATGCGTTCAGGGACCTGGTAATGAATAATAAAGATGGAAGTATTGATCAGCTCCATCGTTACTGGTTTTATTATTATCACTCGCTCGCTCGCTCGCACACACACACCCACCCGTTACTTTTAGGACGTTGTGGACACGGAGGAGGGGCTTGTTTTGTGTCTCTTGTTCTAATGTTGTCAGATTGAGAGTCTACCGGATGTATCTGTTCATCAATACGTGTGTGTGTGTGTGTGTGT
>NW_022284206.1:0-4670 GCF_004355925.1 Anarrhichthys ocellatus
GGAGGTGGCACCGGCTCTGGTTTCACCTCTCTGCTGATGGAGCGTCTGTCTGTCGACTACGGCAAGAAGTCCAAGCTGGAGTTCTCCATCTACCCAGCTCCCCAGGTGTCCACTGCTGTGGTAGAGCCGTACAACGCCATCCTGACCACCCACACCACCCTGGAGCATTCCGACTGTGCCTTCATGGTAGATAACGAGGCCATCTACGATATCTGCCGTAGAAACCTCGATATCGAGCGTCCCTCTTACACCAACCTGAACAGGTTGATCAGTCAGATTGTGTCCTCCATCACTGCTTCCCTTCGTTTTGATGGCGCCCTCAATGTTGATCTGACCGAGTTCCAGACCAACTTGGTGCCATATCCCCGTATCCACTTCCCTCTGGCCACCTATGCCCCCGTAATCTCTGCTGAGAAAGCTTACCATGAGCAGTTAACGGTATCCGAAATCACCAACTCCTGCTTTGAACCAGCCAATCAGATGGTAAAATGTGACCCTCGCCACGGCAAATACATGGCTTGTTGCCTTTTGTATCGTGGTGATGTGGTGCCCAAAGATGTTAATGCTGCCATTGCCACCATCAAAACCAAGCGCTCCATCCAGTTTGTGGACTGGTGCCCCACTGGTTTCAAGGTTGGCATCAACTACCAGCCCCCCACTGTGGTTCCTGGTGGAGACCTGGCCAAGGTCCAGAGGGCCGTGTGCATGCTGAGCAACACCACTGCTATTGCAGAGGCCTGGGCTCGACTTGACCACAAGTTTGACCTGATGTACGCTAAGCGTGCCTTTGTTCACTGGTATGTGGGAGAGGGTATGGAGGAGGGAGAGTTCTCTGAGGCCAGAGAGGACATGGCAGCTCTGGAGAAGGATTACGAGGAGGTTGGAGCCGACAGTGTGAGGGATGAGGATGATGTAGAGGAGTATTAAACTAAAGTGTTTTCAATAACTTCAAAAATAAAGTTCATTTATTGACCACCTTTGTTGTCTTTTAATACACATTCCAAAGGGCAGAAGTACTGTCGGACAGTTTTAATGGAGCAGAGCAGATTGTTTTTCTGTGTCTGTAGTTGTCACTATTGCTAAATGCATGATGCCATATTGGGCAGTCTCAAACTGGTTTGTACAGTTTTAGGGGAACAGTTTCTCTGCTCCAGACATGTGACTCAAGTCATTTAGTGAAAGTCTCAAGCCAGTCCCAAGATTCTGCTGTAGCCAGTCTTTATACAGAGAAAAGACTAATGGTCAAATTATCTAACCTGTTCTTCTCAATCAAAAACAATTTCCATCAAATTAACCTGCACATTTATTTCTTGACTTTTCTTATTTCATTTCTTTATTGACCTATTATGATGCTGGCTTTAGTCCTCCATACTTAAGTACAGTACTTCAGTATATGTACTTGGTTACTCTTCACCCCTGCTGAGTAGTTTTTCCACCACTGTTGGATAAAATGGACAAATAACTTTTAATCAACACAAGAAACCGAGACTCTGAAATACCTATATTTAGTAGACTGTCAAGATACTGATGCATAAATGGCAAAACCAAAAAGAGCAATTTTCACTTCTGGTCCAAAATGTACACGCCTGATTACCTAATTTTCCCAATAGCGTATGATTGCTGCGTGTATTACACAGAAGGCAACCTCCGGTCTTGCCCCGTGAAGCTGATGCGGAAGTGTCTTAAAACTTAAATTCTCCCTACTGATCAGCAGGGGGCGACTCTTCTGGAAGCAAACATAATTCTGTATGGAAGTCTGAGAATGTCCCCACTTCTCACTTTATTACCTTGGTAAACCATTAAAACATGAGTTTGTCGTCTCAGTCGCTAGTTTCAAGTCTCCAATGAAACATGTTCATTGAGCGAATTATGGTCACATTTGGAGTAAAATAGACTATAAAGCGGAGTATGTTTTTAGGGCGGGCTTACTGTGACTGACAGGTCGCTGCTGCTACCAGAGCCGTATCCAAAGTCACAAGTCACTAACACGTATTCTAAATATGGTAATTTCTTTAGTAAAGGTCATTAGGTACCCTTTAAGAGTATTGAGACCCTAAACCAAGGTGATGGCTTGATCCTCATCCGTAAATAGTTGAGTCTCAAGGTTTGTTAGATATGTTAATGCAGAATGTGAGACTGGACGGTGAATTAGTAGGAAATTAGTAACTTCCGTTCGTCGGATGCAGAAAAGCCAAGATGGCGACGTCCATATTTCAAGATGGCGACGGCGATATCACCGAACTCGAGGCTTCATAACAGCAGTCCATAAAGGAATGAGTGACATCACGATGACTACGTCCACTTGTTATATATGGTCTATGGTGACGAACACCGACTGCTTTGATTGGCTCGTGGGGTACGGGAACGCCCACTTTTTTTCCCTTCTATTTCACAATAAACAGCTTCTTCTTCTTGAGTTGAATTTGAGGCAGACTAGAACAGTTCCTTCGTAGATCTCCATTGTGTGACTTATGTCCTTATATAGAGTGCAGTACGATGGAGAGAGTTGATTAAAGATGCTGTTCTTCCACAATTCCCCAGTGAGAATTGACTACCACGAATAATCTGTTAGTTGTGGTACCTACGGCAGGAGAGCAGATGGAAGCGCCAATGAAATATCCAGAGGGGGGAGGCAGAACGCAGGGTGCGCTAGCTAGCTAATGCTAACACCTGTCTCATTTGTGGTCTTATAAATAGTTCATCAGTACATCCATGAAACGTACATTCTCCATCGGGAAGACACACAAAATGAAAGCGGACAACAAACCAGGATGAGCTTTATTCATATGGTATGACTTATCAATGGGTATCTAATGTAGGCTATGTGAGGACCAATACATTTTTAGCATCAATAGCTGTTGATTCATTGCTGGAAGCTTGTTAAGCTAGGCACGCTAGCCGGCTTTGTTTAAATCGAGTTGGTACAAATTACCCATCTGAATGTAACACTAAGCATTTATTTAGCTTAGTTTGCCCCACTTGTTTAATCAAAGTCACACATACTGGAAAAAATGATTAAAGAAATAGACCAAAAGTGACTTAAATCATGCGTAAAACGGATCTAATGCCACCAATTTGATTGACAGGAAGGAGACAATGAAGTTACTGGGCAAGAAAGCCAGTAGGCGTTCCTGTTCTACGTTAACCAATCATATACTAGGGCATTGCAGCTCCTGCGGCTGCAGTCCATTGTGCAAGTTTACTGCGTAGCCTGTGCCGCATATGAATGTTCAATTTAACCAATAGGAGACGGGACCATGTCACTCCTGACCAATCGGATTCATCAGCATGTTTCCGCCGGGTAAGAGAGTATAAATAGCCCCACCTAGAATAAAAAAACGTCAGTTGCTTCTCACACTGGACACATAACGCCCTTGCTGTGAGAGCTAACGTTGCCTTTGTCCTCTTCTAAATCAAATTTTATACAGAATCACGAAAACATGGTGAGTATGAAAGTATTGTGTATCGTGTATTATCGTGTATTCATTTGTACCGAATTCCACGCTCTGGAAGTATCATTCATCACGTGCCAACCTACCTTAACCGCCGTCATCAATTTTAAAGAAGTAACTGAAATGTAATGTGTAGAGCGGTCATTTTAACGGTGATGTTGGTACATTTGGTGTAACTCGAGAGGGCACAGCCCATATTAAAATTCCGCCTATTTCCGGTTTTCATGTCTGCACGTTGACCCAGTTAGTGCAGGTCATCGTGTGTTCAGCCTGAAACATTCCTCATTTTAACGGCCAGTTTGAAGAGGCCTTTTATTAAACTGCGACCACAGGCTTTTCAGACAAAATCTATTCACTCAAAGACTTTCATATTTTACCTTAGATGTCCGAACTACTTTTGTATGAATATCTGTACCTACAGCTGTGTTTGACAAGGTTCACCACAGACTGATCATGGGGAAAATGTTCTTTCTTTAAGTACTCATGTCGGAAAAAGTCTTTCTGTTCAGAGGGCCAGTGTCTGTGTGTCAGGTTACTGTAGTCATGAGAGCCTGGTATCTGGTTCTTTACAGAAGAGCTGCTTTACCCTCTTCATGTGAGAGCAGTCCTTGACATGTGATGAGTAGCCTTAAGTATCTAATTGGTTAAAATTAGCACAAGAACCAGCCAGGCATGCCCTTTAAAAAAATGATTGTAGTTACTTTACTTTTTTTTAATTTTTAATTTTTTAATTTTATTTTTTTTTAATTTTTTTTTTTCTTATCCCCGTCTTTCCACAGCGTGAGTGTATCTCCATCCACGTTGGTCAAGCTGGTGTCCAAATTGGAAATGCCTGCTGGGAGCTTTACTGTCTGGAGCATGGCATCCAGCCGGACGGACAGATGCCCAGTGGAAAGACCATCGGAGGAGGAGACGATTCTTTCAACACCTTCTTCAGTGAGACTGGAGCTGGAAAACACGTCCCCAGAGCTGTTTTTGTTGACCTGGAGCCCACCGTCATTGGTAAGTGTCATCACTTCTGGCTGAACATTCATTTTGGAAAATGTAAATAGTAGCTGTAACTGATTTTATTATTTTTGTCTCTTCAGATGAGGTGCGCAGTGGGATTTACCGCCAGCTGTTCCACCCTGAACAGCTGATCACTGGTAAGGAGGATGCTGCTAACAACTACGCCCGTGGACACTACACCATCGGCAAAGAGATCATCGACATAGTGCT
>NW_022284207.1:0-4023 GCF_004355925.1 Anarrhichthys ocellatus
GTGTGTGTGTTTATAACGTGTCCTCCGTTGGTTTGTCCTCTGACGGCTCCCGTACAGACCGTCAACATCGGCTTTCTCTCCTCACCTGTCTGTCTCTCTCTCTCTCCTCATCAACTCTGTGTGAGTGACGTGAACAATTCAGTATTTTCTGAATTCAGTTCATAAATATTATTTTAAACCGTTAAAGTATGTTGACTGACGAGTCCATCAATGTATTGATTGATTGATGTATTGATTGATTAATTGATGTATTGATTGACTTCCAGGTGAACCGGTTGGGGATCGTTGCTGTCAGTGAGTACATTTCAATATTTTTAAACTGAATCCACTATGATGCTGCTGAGAGCTCTGCTCTCTGATTGGCTGCTGTGTTGTGATGTAACGTGGTGGTTTCCTAGGTAACAGCCTGTCTGATGACATCAGCTGTGTGGCAGCAGACAGGATGTTGGTGTTCGCCGCCGCCGGGCGACTCATCAGCGCCTTCGCCCGCAACAAGGAGGTCAAAAACTTTATTTAAAAACATAATTCAACAAACAATAACAAAAATAAAAATGAGTATTTTGAGCCACTCTCCGTACAGGTGGTGATGCGTTACCATGGACACAAACAGGAAGTGCGTCTGCTGCTTCCTCTGGGTGATCAGCTGATCTCGGCTGATGGCTGCGGTGATGTCATCGTGTGGGATGTTCAGGAAGGAGGTAAGGGGGCGGGGCTTCACGTGTTCTCTCCAGTTTCCTTCTTTTGCCCCTTATTGTTACCCATCATGCCTCTCTCTCTCTCTCTCTCTCTCTCTCTCTCTCTCTCTCTCTCTCTCACACTCACTCACTCACTCAGACATCTACCTGCGGCTGCAGTTCGACTCCGCCACCTTCGATGTGTCGGCCATGATGCACCCCAGCACCTACCTGAACAAGGTGCTGCTGGGAAGCTCCCAGGGTGCACTGCAGCTCTGGAACATCAAGACCAGGTGAGCATGTTAGCATCCGGGCTAACGGCTCTCTCAGCTTTTATTGTGAAACACCTGAAGGGTAAAAAATTAAAAAACGGTAATAGTACTACAGTTGTACTCTCAACTGTACTGTACAGTAGTACAGTGGTGGTAGTACTCTTAAGACTCGTGGCAGTATATACAGTAGTAGCATTATCATATAAAGTAGAAGACTAGCAGAAGTAGTATTTGCAGTAGTACTATCAGAGGTGTCAGTGTTACTGTTGTAGAAGTACTCAGTGTTAGTATCAGTACTCTCAGTAGTACCTCTCTTTCTCCAGCTCCTCCAGGAATTTAATGTGTATTAGTACAACAAGACAGTGGTGGGCCTTCAAAGCCTTCTCTGCTGGCCTAAACAGAATCATAAAGTTATATTTATTTTATAATTTAATAATTGTTCTTAAATACACTACATGTATTATAATTTATATAAATATTTGTCCCATTGTCTTATGTTCTCATTGCACAGCTACTGTCTTCCTCAGTTGCTGTGCTTCCAGTGCAGCTTGTTTTAAGTAGAGCTTTTATCCAATCAGATTTCACCTCTGTGTCTCTAGGTAAGAACAGAGGCAGAGGCCTGCAGACTCACAAGTGCATCCATGAGCACTTTAAGTGAATGGGGACAATATTGTTGATTGGCATAGTGTTCAACCAATCAGATCTTTAGTTTGACATGTTGGGCGTATTCTTTGACGTGTCAGCAACTGCTAGCTGGCCTGTAGCTACGTCAGCATTACGTGCAGCTCAGTGTCCATGTGTAGCTCTGCCGCGAGGTACAGAGTGTGCTGTGATTGGTCAGTGGGCGAGCACGTGACTATCGTGAAACGAAACTTCACAGCAGAGGCTGATGGGTAGTGAATCACATCACGTGATGCAGCTCAGCCAATCAAATATGGGCATTCTGACTGAGATGCACCATGACACGGGGGGCTGAGATGAGGAAAGACACTGCAGAGCAGTATGTTGAAGTTGTGAAAGTAAAATCATAAGACGATCTCTTTGGGTCGCGGCTTGTCATGAAGGAATGATGGAGGATCCCACAGCCAGACCAGCTGAGAACCACTGTCCTCCATGAGCGCAGAAAATATTATATTTTACTGAATTTAAGCTTCTGTATTATCCAAATGCAAATGCTCGAGCAACGGTTTAATAGGAAGATGTATGTAGTTACAGCCTTAAAAATGAATAATAGCTGTGGCGCCATCATGTGGTTATAAGGTGGTATTTCAGCTGCAGGACAACAGAGAAGGCCCAGGTATAACATGCACGGCCCGCCACTGATTTTCACAACTATCATTACTTGACGCTGTCGATCACTTTGTACAACAAGCAGAAGGAGAGTTTGAACACAAAGTTTGTTTGTTTGTCACTGGATCCGCAGATCATTTACAAGCAGCACGTCCGCAGGTTAGTCTCCCCTACTCAGCCTCTCCATAGTTACCTACAGATACTGTAAATACTGCTAAAAATACTACATTAAATGCTAAAAAATACTGCTGAATACTACATTAAATACTACATTAAATACTACATTTATCAGAGAGCTTTAGCTACATTTCAAACTAACAGAACACATTTTACACATTAAAAACCCAAAACGTAAATGAAGTAGTTAACTACATTAAAGTACTACTGACATACTAATACACCAGTAATAATTATCCCATAATATTCTGCATTATGAGTGTACATTCTGTTGCTCATACTTTTACATGATATTACAGTTACAGTTAATTATTTAAATGTATTTGTTAAAGATTCGTCTGTGAAAAGACTAAAACTAAAAAGTAGCTGAAGTGTCATCAAACGTTATTTAGAGGAAATCAGAATAAAAAGCTCCTGAATATTTAAACACTTCATCAGTGTTTATAGATTATTAGATTCCTCTGGTCGTTCCCGTCCGTGCTCATTAGAAAGAAGAAGAAGAAGAAGAAGAAGTTTCTCTGGAGGACCAGAGCTATAAAGACAGAAGGAACCAGAAGGAACCAGAAGGGTTCTGGTGGGACCACAGAGCCCAGTATCAGACCTGCGGGCCAGGTATCCTCGGCCGTATCTCTGCAGAGTGACGGCCATCTTGCGAATCTTTCGGTATCGAACCCTCTGCAGCCACCCGCGCACCGTCTTCTGGATCTTGATGCAGGCCGAGCGGAACCTGTCGGCCCGGAGCCTCTCCAGGTACGCCACCTGACCCGCCCGGAAGAAGATCTTAGTCCTCCCGAACTGGAACATGTCCGGCTCCTGAGACACGACGGGGGGGAATGATGTCACCGGTGATGTCACGATCAGAGGCGATGATGAGTGACCTTCATCACTCATATCATTCATTAGTAAACAAGGTTCTGACCTTGATCAGGGTCTCCAGCAGGTTCTTACAGACCAGCTTCTTGTCAGCGGACGTCATGTCGGACTTCTTCAGCAGAACTCGGTACCTGTTGAAGAAGTCAGGGTACGTCCACCTGGAGAACCACGAGACACGATTCTGTTATTACATATGAATCTTTATTCAAACAACTCACAGAGAACGTTTACCTGATAGAACTCAAGAAGTACAAGAAGAAGAACAAGAACAAGAAGAACAAGAAGAATTCAAACAAACAAGAACAATGAAGAAAACTAGAAAAAGACAAGAAGATGAAGAACAACAACAATAACAAGAAGAAGATGAAGAACAAGAACAAGAAGACGAAGAGGAAGAGGACTCACCTGGACGGGTACCCGGCTGCACTGATCCGGATCGTCTCTAGGACTCCACAAGCTCTGAGCTGCTGAACCGCTCGTCTGGAATCAAACCTGCAGAGACAAGAAGTACTTCACTTCATCTTCATCACTTCATCTTCATCACTTCACTTCACCTTTATCACTTCACTTCACCTTCATCACTACACTTCATCTTCATCACTACACTTCATCTTCATCACTACACTTCATCTTCATCACTTCACTTCGCTTCACTTTCATCACTTCATCTTCATCACTTCACCTTCATCACTTCACTTCATCTTCATCACTTCACCTTCATCACTACACTTCATCAC
>NW_022284207.1:4033-4669 GCF_004355925.1 Anarrhichthys ocellatus
TCACCTTCATCACTACACTTCATCACTTCATTACTACACTTCATCACCACTTCATCTTCATCACTACACTTCATCTTCATCACTACACTTCATCACTACTCTTCACTTCATCACTTCATCACATCACTACACTTCACCACTACTCTTCACTTCATCACTACACTTCATCACTACACTTCATCTTCATCACTTCACTTCATCACTTCACTTCATCTTCATCACTTCACTTCATCACATTTTTGCAGCTCCGACAGCTTCGTCCTACCTCGTCTTCAGACCTTGTTCGAATAGTTTGTCATTATTACATTTGTATTTATTATTATTAATAATACAAATATTAATATTATTATCAACCACACAATATATGTTTTTAGATTTAATAACATGAGACTATCTGCTGTTAAATATTATAATTAGGAGGAAAAATAGGATTTTCTATTTGCTGTCAGAACTAAGAGCCAATCAGCTGTTTGATCAGGAGACAGCCAGGGGTTTCCCATCATGCCCTGGGGCGCCTGGCTCTAGAAGAGGTCACACCTGTTCCCTTCCTCCTCACCTGTAGATCCTGAATCATGTTTCTGTTTGTGCAGCAGAGGAAAGGAGAGGAAAGGAGACGAGGACTCACGAGAAGGATTC
>NW_022284208.1:2500-4668 GCF_004355925.1 Anarrhichthys ocellatus
GCAGAGGGCGCTTCCTCCTACGAGGGCGCTGAGGCAGGCAAAGTGAGAAGAACATCCGGATCTCGTGTGTGTGCGTCTCACCTGGTGGGAGAAGAAAGCCAGATCTGTCTGTTGGGCGTCTGTTTGTTGATGACGTAGGTGCCGTGGTCTCTGCCCACCTTCACTGTGAGCACTCCACTCTGTACAGGAACACAGTTCAACAACAGACAACAAACCCTAATATTATTACATCTTAGAGGGCTTTTATTTTCACATTCCACATTAGAACATACAGATATTGTCTGAGGGACACTTTTTGAGGAATTAGTCTTTGGAAATGTACTAATTGACTTATTATTCACACAATTTAAATTACATTTTTTTCTGGAATACAGTTAAAATTAATAATTTGATTTAATATTGATTAATTTTGTTTTATTTGTATATTTTATTGTTTATATTTATTTATTAGTAAGTGAAATCCCACGTAGAACAGGCAGCAATACTAGGGCTGAACCTAAGGATTATTATTTAAATTTTTTTAAATCGATTATTCTAAAGTTTCTGTTTTTGATCGACGTGCGTAGGGGTGCCGTAAGAGTGGCTGCACTCGGACAAAGCATGAATTCCCCCAGAGAATAATCTGGAGTTAAAATGTGGACGTATTTTAGACCATCATCAGAGCAGCACAACTGTACATAAAGCATAGTACATTGAATCAACGTTACTATTCAACATCTTTCTATATTTCTGTCTTCAGTGTAGAGCTGGAGACCGGACGTGGTAAGCCTAGCTTAGCATAAATACTGGAAACGGTTAGGCTAACTGTTCTAACTATCTGTACCAGGAGGCAACCTCCGGGTCAGAAGAGTGAAGCTGATGCAGAAGTGTCTTAAAACGTGCATTCTCTCTAGTGACCAGCAGGGGACGACTCCTCTGGTTGTATAGAAGTCTATGAGAAAATGACTCTACTTCTCTCTTGATTTATTACCTCAGTAAACATTGTAAACATGAGTTTATGGTCTCAATCTCTAGTTTCACGTCTTCTTCAATACAGCATGATGTTCATTTAGTAAATTATGGTCCATTTAGAGTCAAACAGACCATAAAGCAGGGGATGCTTTAGGGCGGGGCTACACAGTGATTGACAGGTTGCTACAAGAGCTGTATATGGCGTCTTAACGTCACTCCTCCACAGTCCAAATATGGTCACTAACGTTCACTGGCTGCAAAAAACCTTGCCGAACTAGAGGCTTTAACACTGCAGTCCAGAAACCAACAGTCACA
Organism: Anarrhichthys ocellatus; assembly: GCF_004355925.1. Taxonomy (NCBI): domain Eukaryota; kingdom Metazoa; phylum Chordata; class Actinopteri; order Perciformes; family Anarhichadidae; genus Anarrhichthys; species Anarrhichthys ocellatus. Next base: position 3,767 of record NW_022284208.1, read on the forward strand.
CAGGATTTGTCTGTGTTTTTAGGGGGAGGTCTTTGAAGCCCCTCCAACAGGGCTGTACTCTGAAAGATGGAGGATTGCACTTAATGGTTCAAAACCAAAAAGGCACGAGGAGGTGACGAGTTGACTGCTTCTTCTTGATTATTCCATGAAGATTTACTCCAGCACCTCTCCGAGACCCTCTGCAGAGTGCGGCAATGACCCTGGCTCTTATTTAGCCAGCACAGTTACAGCGCTCTTGACTCTGCTCCGAGTGTGTGTGTGTGTATGTGTTGTTTATGGCCCCATGTGTCACTGCAGCTAGTTGAAAAAAGGGGTCAGCTGCCATGATTGGAACACTGGCCAATCAGTCAGAGCCTGCAGCGACAGCCGCTGTCCAACCAAAACGATGAGAGACACACACACACACTTTATTAATCAACCTCTCATGGACCACTGACAGGGTGGACAATGTTGCAGGGGAGAAGCGGTGGAGACGGATGGAAGAAAGAAAAAGAGACAGGACGGTGACGGTGACATGGACCCGTGGAGTGGACGTCCCAGAGCAAATCTCAACAGTGAGAGGACAGACTCACTAAAGACAGAGCAGTGCAGTGTGACGGCAATACCGTCACACTGCACTGCACTGTACTGTACGTGTACACACGTACGTGTACACGCGTACACACGTACGTACCTACGTACGTACGTACCTACGTACCTACGTACCTACGTACCTACGTAGGTACGTACCTACGTACCTACGTACGTACGTAAATATGTACATATATATACATGTATATATACATATACATATATATATACATATACATATACATATACATATATATATATATACACATATATACATACATATATATACATATATATACATATATATATACATATATACATACATATATATA
>NW_022284209.1:0-4668 GCF_004355925.1 Anarrhichthys ocellatus
GATGATCTGATGTCTGAATGAGCTGCTCAGTCACAGCTGGTCGTAGCTGAGTGAGAGGAGTTAAAGCTCTCACATCTCTGAACACCATCACAGCACATTTACAATCAGGAGTCATCAGATACACTGACCACATGCTGTGAATCTAAACTGTTTCTCACATGAAAACTTATTAGAACTTAATAACTTAGTAACGGTACTCAAAACGTTCTCGTGATGTGAAACTGTCTGAATGTGCAACATAAGCAGGAACAATATAAATGTTGTACTAGTTTCCCTCTGAGGTAGAAGTGCACCGAGCTGCAAGTCGTTTGAGTTGAGCTGCTGTTGTGTTTGTAGGATGAATATGGAGTTAATGATTTAATTAAGATGTGAGACTATATGAGGAGATGTTATTCCTGCTGCTTTCCATAAATGTAAAGTTGATGTTGAAATTATATTTTTATAATGAGAATTAGTTTATGGATTGTTTTCTAGATTTACTGTTCATCGTATTTGTTCTAAATAAGTGAATAAAAATAAGATGAAACATGATGATTGTCTATATTCATTCATATCCACATGAATCCCACTGATGTCATGGTGTGAAACATGACATCATCAGTTTGAAATGAAAGTGTTTTCTGTTAGTTTCTGTTTTAAAGGCCATGGTCAGGTCTTTTTCTTAAATATTATGACTTTATTCTCGTAATAGTACAACTTCTCTTTCCCTCTCAAAATATGACAACTATTCTCCACTTCCCAGAGAACACAAACATGTGATTTATGTTTTAAATGTGCAGAAATATTGCTGAAACAAAGATGTAAATATTAAAGTCCAGAGGTTCATAGATTCATTAGAAACAATTCACACATGTATCACTGAGGGGAAAGCTGGACGAGAACACATTCAATATCAATTATTATGAAAATATTCTCACAATTGTAAACAAACACGCTGCTCCACATCCTCTGGACCACACAAGCTGAGTAACGTCACACACCCCCACATCCACATCACGTGATCACAGCTCCTGCAGACTGCAGACACCTTGCAGTCAGGGAGCTTCTTCTAAACATTCTAGAGGAGCGACAGGAGGTTCATCTTCCTCCATAACAGAAGTGTGATGAAGATGTTCTGTCTGGAGTTGTTGATGCAGTGAATCATTGATGTGTACAGACTCAGCGATGACTGTAAGGTAGGCTCCATCTTCTCTACTTTAAACCTCAGTCCTCACCACGGACTCCAACCTGCGGACCCGCAGTTCATAACTTTATATATGTTTATGTTTAATATGTTGTTTTTAAGCATTTGTCTCGTTTGAGATGATCTGCGTCACTTCTGGAAAATGATAGTGAGCTATTTTTGGGGGGGGCGGGGTCATTTCTCAGCAGCAGGAAGTGACATCAGTAGTGACGTGCTGTTAGCTCCGATCTGTAGGCTACTTGTAGTTTGAAGACCCCGTTCGGATTTATTTACGTGTGTTTGTAAATATACATTCTAACCGGGTGGCCTCTCTTCGGACTACCGTGTCTGAGTCTCTAGTTCGAAGCGCCGGTTAGCATCACAGCTAGGCTAACGTAAGCGTTTAGCAGACGGCAGCCAATCAGAGGCAGAGTAGGGCGGGACTTCTCGCAAGGCGCTCCCCCGCATGCGCAGAACGGGATGGTGCAGCTGGAGATTCCATTATGTGTTTATATACAGTATGTGGAAATGTGTATCTGCATTGTCTGTTATCCTTTGTTCTTTGTATGTCTGCCTGTGAAACACTTTGCTGCTCGTTGTGATATGTGTTATATAAATAAGCTTTATTATTATCAATGTTATTATTATTATTATTATCAACCACACAAGATATGTATTTAGATTAAACCTTTGTTACAACAAGCCAACAATTGAGTGTTAAATATTACAATTATTTATTTATTTTTTATCATTTATTCATGTAACGATTGAATCGAGATGGTGATTAGTGAACCAGCAGAATTCAACTTTAAATGGTAGTAGTATGCTTAAACTACCTCTACATTATGTTCTGTTTGTCAGTGTCTTGCTCAGGGACACTTCGGCACTTCAACACGTAGCAGCCAAGGATCGAACCGACGACTTTGCGGTTGCCGGACGACCCTCTCTACCCAATGAGCCACTTGAGGTTACAGTTAAAATAGCTCTCATCCAACACAAAGCCTTTACTAATAAGACAGCCAGTCGAGAGGACAATACACTTCTGATTTGTTTTTGTATAGCTGTCACAGAGAATCATCTTTTTCAAACTGACACTAAGTCATCCATGTAAATGACTTCTATGTGAATTTGTGTAACTCCTGCTGTGTCAAGTTTGCATCCTTGTGTTAACATTATTGATAACTGTTTCTCAATGTGATTAATAAGCCACTTTTTGGAGAAAATGTGCCTGCAGGCGAGGGTGACTCCCTTGCAAGCAAAAAAAAAAAGAATGTGACAACCTAAAGAAAAAATACAAAGTGTGTGCATATGTGTTACTACACGTTAATAAACACGTTTGCTGACGTTTGCTTTGCTGCTGTTGTCTTTGTTAACTGTCTCGATGGACTTCCTCTGCTTTAGCAAGTATCCAGGTTCAGGAGAGGGAGTGAGTGGGAAAGCAACTTGGCCGTGGTCTGTCCTCATGGATGAGGTGTTGGGACAGAGGCCGTCTATAAACACTCAGGAGAGTGGGGCTCCAGCATGAAAGGAGGGAGCCTGAGGAGCTCAGTCTCTTCATTTTGTTCTCTGCCTGTTTAAACTGACACTGATCTTGTGAAGGTTTGTGGTGGGAGGTTGGGGACAGTGGGTGAGTTTGGGGTACCCTCTATAGTGAACTTTGTCTAGATACACTACGTCTCATCTTGTGGGGAAAGAGCCTGGAAGACGTTCAAATTAGGGAGTAAAAAGTATAAAATAAAAACCCACGATTGTACGTGACATGACATGTTGTCATGGTAAGTTGATATGTTGCGGTCCCATGTGCTAGCCTCTCAGGCTACACATCCACACGGCTACGTTTCCATTTAGAACCGGGGATTTAAAACGCAAAGCGATCTACGTCAAAACAGGCGTTTCAGCATCGTTTTAGAAATGATTTCCGTCCATACTAACACGCCTACAAATGAATATCATGTGACTCTTCACGTACTGAGGGCCTGAGGGTACCGGTGTGAACAGGAAGTAGATTGGTTGCCTAGTTACAGAAAATACAACAGACTATTATAGTACTCTTTAATAATAAAAGGTCGGGGTCGATACTTAAGATCTTCCTCTATATACTCAGACCTCTCTCTCTCTCTCTCTCTCTCTCTAGATTATGGGTCAATAAATGTGGTCAACACACGTCTCTCGCTCGTGTCCTCAGTTTCATTGTTGTCTGTTTTCACTCGTAGCTCTGCTGGTGGCTGAAGTCTCTGTCGACCTGGGGAGCATTTGTGCTTTTGTTCGTTTAGAGTTTCTATGTGAACTTCAAAATAGTTGTGCAGAACAAAATAACTATTGATAGGAAAAGTGAAGTCTTTATGGTCTGTTTGACTCTAAATGGACCATAATGTACTAAATGAACATCATGCTGTATTGAAGAAGACTTGAAACTAGAGATTGAGACCATAAACTCATGTTTACAATGTTTACTGAGGTAATAAATCAAGAGAGAAGTAGAGTCATTTTCTCATAGACTTCTATACAACCAGAGGAGACGCCCCCTGGTGGACACTAGAGAGAATGCAGGTCTTCACTTATGCATTGGCTTTGTTCAGCAGAACCGAAGCCAACCGCTGCTTGAGATGTACTGCTTGTCTATTTGTGATGTTACGGTACGGGTATTTGGATAGCCCAAAAAGCACGAAGATAGACCTACAAGTCACCCTTGGCTGTTGTACCTGGACCCACAGGGGGCTGTCAGACTACTCCCTGGTCTCAGCCTCTATGGCAGCAGTTCATGGCACACCTTTAGGCCCTCAAGGTGGTACTGCTGCTCGTAGTCAGGCATAAACTCAAAGGCAGCTAGAAACCTGTAGCCTTCTGGGACTCCACCATGGTGAGTTCCTCAAGTCTGTGAAGAATCTTACAGAACCCTAGCTGTGGCCCGAAAGTTTCTCAATTTCTACCCAACAGACATCACATCCAGGTCAGGAAGGGGCCCGACAACACCAGATGTCCGGCCACCAGAAGGTGAATTTGACACCTGACTTCACACCAACTTTGCCTTTCAATTTTGGTCTACAAACCACCATCTCATCCACTGATTCTGGCTGGATCCCCTGTTAAAAGACGACAAAGCCTGTCAACCTGTGTACTTGAAAATGCTTCCTTATAATCTTGAACAAATCCGAGCCTAGCTTTGAATCCTGGAACCTGGATCCGAGGCTGATGCCAGGTCTGCAGTCTGTCTCTGCACAAAACGGACCTATTGAGGTTTGGAAAACCCTTTCCGGTCAGATCGGCGTCACCCGGATCCAGCCTGCCACTGTTTAGAAATACCAGGACAAAGTCAGGGAGAACATTTTGATCATTGACTGAGAAAAGGGAGATTTCATTATCCGGATCATTCTGATCCAGAATACAAGTCTCTAAATACCCGCCTCTGATCAGTCATGATGTCACAAGAACCACAGAAGAAGATGTGTTGCAGTGACTACAGACAGACTGTAGCTGGTGTCTCTTGAACTGTGATGTGATGTGTT
>NW_022284210.1:0-4668 GCF_004355925.1 Anarrhichthys ocellatus
TGTGTGTGTGTACCTGCAGAGTGTGTGTACCTGCAGTGTGTGTGTGTGTACCTGCAGAGTGTGTGTGTGTACCTGCAGTGTGTGTGTGTGTGTGTACCTGCAGTGTGTGTGCTCTCAGTCAGACAGCGGTGAACACTCTGAGCGTCCTCTCTGATCTTCTCCAGATCTTCAGTCACTGAACTGAAGATCTCCAACAGATCGGCCTCCTCCTGACAATCATCATCAAACTGTTGATCACTGATACTCGTCATCACTGATCACTGACGATCACCAGTAGTGAGACACACAGGTGCTATTGATCACCTTGTGGTTGGTGCTGACAGTTGACAGGTCGACCGTCTTACTGACGAGGTTCTTTAGGATCTCCATTCTTTTATCAGCTCGCTCCTCGAGGATCTCCTTCTCCTTCTCCAGACGCTCACTGACACACACACATTAAAACACGATGTCACATGTGTGTCACATTACAGTCATGTGACACACTGTAGTTCAGTCACATGATCACGTTACCTGTAGTCTTTCTCCATCTTGTTGTAGAGCTCCATGAACTCAGCGCAGACTTCCTCTCTGATCTGAGCCTCCAGCACCAAACGCAGCGCAGCCTCTCTGTCTGACGTCTGACACACACACACACACACACACACACACACACACACACACACACACACACATAACATTTTTTCAGTGTTCAAGGATTTTAAGAGAATACAACTTCTCCAGAAAACAGAAATAACTTAAGTTAGATCATTACCTTCTCTTCTCCCTCCATGGTCCTGTCACCTTCCTCCTCCTCGTCTTCCTCACCGCCTGCCTCCAGCACTGTTCCTTCTATCGCACTCTCCTCCTCCTCCTCCCCCCCCCACTCTTCATCGTCCTCATCCTCCAGCACATCCTCCAGAGTCTTCTCCCAGGCGACCAGCGAGCTCTTCCTGCCCCGCCCCGACACGTTTCTGCGGCGGTCGGCGTCCTCGATGATTAGCGACAGCTCCATGGCCGAATTGTGGGGGACGTCGTCTGGGACCATCGGCCTCGAGTTCAAGACCACCACCTGGACCAGAGAGAGAGTCACGGTGCTGCATTCAGAACCTCAGTGTAGAAATACTGAATCAAAGCCACAGTACTGACCTTCTGGGCGAGGGCGGAGAACTTGAGGACGTTGAGAGTCTCGTCGAAGCAGGACGAGTTCCTGTTGATGTTGACCACCATGGAGACGCGGCCGCCACCACAGAAGAAGAACTGCAGGAAGTGGGTGAGCTTGGACTCCCTGAAGGGGACGTGGTGCGGGACCCTGCAGAGAGAGAGAAACAACCCATCAGACCCGGTCACCCTGCGAGTCCTGATGGTTCTGGTTCAAGCGGTCCCAGACTCTGAGGTCCTACTTGGTGTGCTGGTTCAGCTTCATGGAGTTGATGCACTTCCCGAGCGTCAGCAGAGAGCTGTTGATGTTTCCCGCCTCCTTCAGTCGCTCCCCGGTGTTGTGAGTCCGAGAGCAGCGCTCGGATCCGGCCAGGTCACACAGAGACAACCTCACAGAGACACATTATTATGCTTATTATTTACATCCTCTACACCAGTGGTTCTCAGCTGGTCTGGCTGTGGGACTTTTTTTGTTTTTTGCCAGGCAATGTTCCCGCGACCCACTTTTGGGTCGCGACCCACCAGTTGAGAATCACTGCTTTACACACTGATGACCTCGTCCCTCCAAGCTTAACAGTCTTACTCGCTGATGCCGAGGACTCTGGGAACGCCGACGTCGTCCACTCGGAGGATCCTGATGGAGAAGATGCTGTGGCTGCAGAGACACACAGAGGGAAACAATCACAAAAACAACACCGCTTATCAGCCAGAAGCTGTGAAAAAATGTCAGATTTTCATCTTTCAGACGGTCCTTGAACACATCATGTGAGACGACCGCTTCCATCAGAAGAAGAAACTAAAACTAATCTTAAAATTGTGATATTTCATCATCATGTCTCATTTAAAATCCCTCCACAAATAAACCGTCATGATGGTTCTGTTTCCATAGAGGAGCAGGACTTTTATTTTGAAAATCAAGACCACAGAGAGAAAAATGTGACCGGAACAGAAACCTTAAACTCCATGAGGGTTCAGAGGGTTATAGTTTATAGTCACAAGCAGAAACTGTAGTCAAGTAAAGAGAGTAAAAGAGCTGACCTCCTGCTGGACAGATGGTTCAGTCTGGTGGAGGAGAAGCTCTGGTTCTTCTTCCCAATCTTCAGCACTCTGTAGGCCTCTTCAGACCCGTTCACCTGGACCCACCTCAGGTCTGAGACATGGAGCAACACAAAGACACACACACACACACACACACACACACACACACACACACACACACACACACACACACACACACAGTAAAATCTCTGCAGGTTGTGTTGAGGGTTCCAAACACTGTAAAAGTATCTGCTGCCATCTTGTGGTACGAGGAAGTTACTACACAACACAGCTGGGCCGAGACAGTAAAGCTCAGCTTATATTCAATCATGTGACCGTCACAAATATTCACTGATAATAAACATTGTTTACATTTCTGAGGGTTTTATAAAGAAGGTTAATTCGTTTTTAGACGTTTTAGAAACAGGAAGTGTTAAAAATCTATTTGAGTAAATATTTAGCAGTTAAATCAAATCGTTTACAGGATCTTTAACCTTCATTCAGTGAGTAGAAACAAAGATTTACACACAGGAACATGAAACATACACAACAATAAAGTAAAGAAATGTGATTCTAATCAAATTAAAATAGACGTTACCTTTGATGAACGATTTTCCTTTGACGTCCTGAGACAGACGCAGAACCGTCCTCTTGTGGTGTCCACTGGGAACCTGATCGATGACAGATCAATGACAGATCAACCACATACACCCACATACACCCACACACCCACCCACACACACACACACACACACACACTTACCTGCTCCAGCAGGTCGTGGATGTTGTCGTTGTAAATCTCACAGAATGAAACCCAAACAGAGAAACGGACGTTTGAGTCGACATCAAGACAAAAACTGTCCTCCTCAGAGACGCCAGTCCCTGTGCTGTCAGACGAGCCTGAAAACACACACACACACACACCTCCTTGTTTTTAGCAGTTGTGGGCTCCACAAGATTTTTGTGTGAGGACCACTTTTCATTTACATGGTCAGACAAATAACAAACTTCTGACTTCACAGTAATTAAATCACTGACCGTCAAGAAAAGTTGATCTGCCAGACGTCTGACTTTTGTCGCTCTGCAGAGACAATGAGACACAATGAGACACACTGGTACACACACACACAGTAGTACACAGATGTATTTGTATGTTGTCACCTCTTTAAAGAGCCTCAGCAGGTTCCTCTTGCTGCTGGACTCTGCTGCCTGCTGGTCTGGAGTCAGTCTGCTGAAGTCTCTGCAGCGCTGTGGCTTCAGGTCGGACCGACCGTACAGACGACCGTCGATGCTGTTAAAGATCACAGACAGAGACCTGGGCAACAGACCGGAGTCATGGTCCGGACCTGAGACACAGACAGGCAGACAGACAGACGGACGGACGGACAGACGGACAGACATTTAAAAATAAATCAAAACCACTCTGCAGGTGAATCGACAGTAAATCGTACAGAAACGTTTAGATTCAGAGAGAAAATGTGATGAATTTTGTGAAGCTTCAACTGTGTGTCCAGATGTGAATGTGCTGGATTTGACACAGAAGACAACAGGTGTGTGTGTGTGTGTGTGTGTGTGTGTGGACACGTTTCACACGTACATGAACTTGATGTGACTCAGAGGAACCAGGTGACTCCGGTAATCAGAGAAGCCGTTTACACAGCGCAACCTGGTTCCACTGGATCTGGTTCCACAGGACAGGGATCAGGTTTCTCCTCTACAGACACTGATGCTAAAAGGGTCCCAGTCCTATTTTAAACTGTGGGGCAGTCAGAGGACAGACAGACAGACAGGTTGTGTTTCTGACCCAGGAATGTGAAGGTTTTTCCAGCGTTGGTGACTCCGTACGTGAACACCAGACAGTTTCCTCCAGTGAGAACGTCACGGACCAAACCACGAACTGAACCCTCAAAGACCTTCTTCTGGCTGGCATCCGGATCAAAGACCTGTACAATACATCAACCAGTTAACTACTGTAGTAAACACACCAACCAGTTAACGAGTAAAAACACCAACCAGTTAACTACTGTAGTAAACACATCAACCAGTTAACGAGTAAACACGTCAACCAGTTAACTACTGTAGTAAACACGCCAACCAGTTAACGAGTAAACACGTCAACCAGTTAACTATTGTAGTAAACACGTCAACCAGTTAACTATTGTAGTAAACACGTCAACCAGTTAACTATTGTAGTAAACACGTCAACCAGTTAACGAGTAAACACGTCAACCAGTTAACTACTGTAGTAAACACGCCAACCAGTTAACGAGTAAACACGTCAACCAGTTAACTACTGTAGTAAACACGCCAACCAGTTAACGAGTAAACACGTCAACCAGTTAACTACTGTAGTAAACACGTCAACCAGTTAACGAGTAAACACATCAACCAGTTAACGAGTAAACACGTCAACCAGTTAACGAGTAAACACATCAACCACTTTAACGAGTAAACACGTCAACGAGTAAAGACGTCAACCAGTTAACGAGTAAA
>NW_022284211.1:0-4667 GCF_004355925.1 Anarrhichthys ocellatus
TCATACAGTCATTCAGGTCTTAGAGACTTTTAGAGGACCCCCCCCCCCAATTTTAAAATAAAACCCGCACACATATGATTTAGAGATATACGTGATGCAGCCCAGCCAATCAAATATGGGTATTCTGATAAGTTTCCTGATTCGAGTGACATTTACACACACCGCAACACAAGATGGAGAGACGAGGAAAGACATGGCAGAGCAGGACAATAGTCATGTAAGCTGTAAATGATAAAACATAGGACAATCTCCCAATGAGAAAGATTGCCAGAGAGATCAGAGTCTCTCACTCACTCATCCTCTCTCTCTCTCTGTCTGTGTCTCTCTCTCATACAGTCATTCAGGTCTTAGAGATTTTAAGAGGACCCCCCTTGCCCACACACACACCCCATTTTAAAGTAAAGGCCCCCACAAAATTAATTCTAACTGAAATGCTTGTGATGAAGCCTGTCATTTAATAACCTGTTTATGTTTATCTAACATTATGATTATGTCTCCTCTCCCCTTCTCCCCCATTTCAAAATAAAAGCCCCAAAGAGTGAATTCTAACTGAAATGCTTGTGATGAAGCCTGTCATTTAATAAACTCTGTTTATGTGTGTCAAACATTAAGATTATGTCTCCTCTCCCCTCTCTCCCCCACCCAGTCCCACCCTTTCAAAATAAAAGCCTCATGGATTAACTATTTAAACGTTAAGCTCAAAATTAGGCTTTTTTGTTGAAATAATGAATGCTCTTACTAATACTGCGACAACTACTACTGCTACTAATATTTCTAGTATCACTACTACTACTACTACTACTACTACTACTACTACTTCTACAACTTTTGCTGTTGCTACTATTACTACCACTACTACTACTGCTATTACTGATACCATCAATATTATTACTACCACAACTGATATTACTACCACTAGCACTACTATTATTACTTATACCACAACTGCTACTACTGCTATTCCTGCTACTACTACAGCTATTAGTACGACTGTACTTAGTGCTACTTCAAAAACTGACTTTACTATTTCTACTACTACTTCTACTACTACTACTGTTATATTAAATACTACGACCACTACTACAGCTATTACTACAACTACTGATACTACTTCTAATTACTAATACTTCTACTACTACTAATACTTCGAATTTAAGCTCTCTCCCCCACCCAGCCCCACCCTTTCAAAATAAAAGCCCCATGGATTAACTGTATTTAAACATTAAGGCTTTTTTGTTGAAATAATGAATGCTCTTACTAATACTACTGCTACTACTACTACTACTACAACTTTTGCTACTATTACTACTGCTATTACTGCTACCATCAATAATATTACTACCACTACTGCTATTACTACCACTACTACTATTACTTACACTACAACTGCTGCTACTACTACTGCTATTCGTGCTACTACCAGTAGTAATACTACTACAGCTATCAGTACGACTGCTACCAGTACTACTACTACTGCTATTACTGCTACTTCAAATACTGCCATTACTACTACTACTACTTCTACTACTGTTATATTAAATACTACGACCACTACTACAGCTATTACTACTACTACTGATACTACTACTTCTACTACTTCTTCTAAATACTAATACTTCTACTACAAATGATACTTCTACTACAACTTCTACTACTACTATTACAAATATCACTACTGCTACTACTACTGCTTATTCTTATGCTGCTCACACCAAACGCATCGCGAATTATTCGCGCGAGTAGATTACATACAAAGTCTATGCACAGACGCGATGAGACTGGCGCGGCGCGAATTTGCGATGGACGCGGATTTGAGCGCGATGGACGCAAATTCGCGTCCATCGCCCCAAACGCGTGAGTTGAAATTTTTCAACTTCTGCGAAATATTCGCGTTACGCCCCGGCGCGATAGCCTATCAGAGTTGAGTTGCTTCCCCTGTCATCACTGACTTCCTGCCGTTGTTGAATCAGGAAATATATAGTGTAGCCGTCTGTGTTCACCCAGAGCTCTACGATACCTCATATCAATAGAGACCGGACCAAACTATGTGTATAAATGTGTGTGTGTAAATCATATGGTACAAACAATGAATAGACGCTGCCGTATTTACGTCTACATGATGTTGGTCTGAGCTGCTACAATGTTAGCTTAGCCTAGCACCGATCCATCCGTTCCATTGAGAAGACAAGTAGCCTACAAATCGGCATCATTACGTAGTTATTTCGGAGTCCCTTTTTGTCGGTTTATTGCCGTTAAATCACAGCCAAATCAGTTTATTTTGTGTTCATACAGCTGTAGTAAACAGCGACGTGTGGCTTGCACAATGTGGCTTGTGGCAGTGTGGCTAGACACAGTGAATACAGCTCGATAAAATCCACAGAGCTCCTCTGGACAATATTATGAACCCAGACATCACGGTGTTTAGTTTCCCGGGATATCTGTGACTTCCACAACACGTACTAAGCAGAAATAGAGGTTATTTTTTCATGGTTAATGGCGGACAGTTGAACGGCTTTCAGGGCGATAAGCCCCGCCCCCTCTCCGGCGCGATTCGCGCAAATGTACACAAATGGTCCCCGGCGAGACCGGCGGCGCGATGGACGCGAATTTGCGGCGCGATGAATCCGCGTTTGGTGTGAACACGGCATAATGCTACTAATACTTCTACTACTAATAATACTTCTACTACAACTACAACTTCTACTACTACTACAAATATCACTACTGCTGACATTTTTTAAGCCACAGAAACCATTCAAATATCAAAATGTTCAGCTCTTTCAGGAGAAGGGTGATATGAATTTTCATATTTGTAATCTTTAAATTCTTTGAAATATTAAGCTATTTGCATTTTTTTTTTTTTTTTTTTTTTTTAAATGGGATCTCTATGGAGAAAATCTTCAAATCCTGTTAAACTTCTTCCTCATACTTTCAGCTACAGACACCATAGTGAGACATTTCAACTAGAAGGGTTTTCAGCAGTGCAGTTTAAATGCTTTCAGGCTTCAACATTTTTCAGACGGGTAGTCTCCCATTTCTGTATTTTCAGCAATTGTTTTACAATTCATTTCAGCTTTCAGCATTCCAACGCATTTTCAGCAGGAAATGCATTTTCTAGTTTCTCATGTGGCCCCTTGGGAAAAATAATTGCCCCCCCTGCTCTAGACTAATACTCCTCTACCTACACTGGTCTCTCTTTATGACATTAAAGACTTGCTTGACATGGTTTGGTGCCACCTAACGGACATCATAACACAACACACACAATACCATTCAAAAGTGTGGATGTCCTGCTTCTTTCCTTCAAAACAACTATTTTAACAGAGAAAAAAAAACATATTTTCGACACCAAATGTATTATTTACTTTTGAAATAGTTTTGGCCCCAAAAGAAGAAGAATGAAATGATTCAAACCTCCATTTAGTTGATGTCCCCACAGTGTTACATGACAGGGGAGAATACGGTTTGAAATTAGATCTGAAAACCGGTGCACCTGGCCTCTCTTCTTTGGGCCCTCTACAGTCTACTCAGTGGTTAAATTGAAGGAGTTCAAACTCTGATTCGTTCATCTGATGTTCCAACCCTAGACTAACCTCTTTCTATTGTGAAGTCTGAAGAAGAGCTTTGCTACAGCAACACGTTGCCTGCTAATTCCAGCATGTCCTCGGCTGCCTTATTGTGAAACTCTTGACAGAGCGGAGGATTTGAAGGTAGATCTATAGCACAGAGACGGGATCATTAGACACCTCTATGTGGACCTGCTGTACTCGGTGGTTGAGGTGATGAGGAAGCATGCTCACTGAGGCTGTAGATGTTAGCCTTGGTAGACAGACTAATTCCGTTTTCTACCAACTCAGTATACCTAACTGAAGCTGCGTGTGTACTGCACCATCACCACAGACGCTACTTGTTTATATGTAGAAGAATGTTTCAATGGGTTCAGTTAATTGTTCTGTGCTGTTTAAGCACACAGGACAACATCCGCTGTATTCAGTACAGTCCTACGCCTTGGTTCCTTACCTTGAACGAGGGCTTTGAGGTAGACATGTTTTCCAACAGGCACATGCATCACAGTCCCACGAGGAAGTTGCAATCTGAACATATGGGTGTTATGGTTCACCTCAGTCTTAGACACCAGCACACAATCCCGATAGTGGAGAGCTGGAAGAAGGAGATTATTGATGTAGACTCACGTTAAACATTTTTCTGACATAACGATGTGCTTGTATTCACTGTAGATACAGAGATCATTCAAACCACTCTTGATTTTTAACGTAATTTTGATGTTCCATTTCCTGTAGGAATGCCTTAATGACTTGATTCTTATTTTTTTACAAAGTACAGGATAAAATAACAGACCCACTGTTTGTTACTTCATAGTTGGCTGAATGAACTGTATTATGTTAAGTGTGTATTTCTGTTGTTTATGCATGTTTTCCAAGGATTACATTCATTATTATTATTATTATTGTTTTTGCTTGCATAGCTCTGCTGGTGAATAAACACCACATGACAGCAAAACACAAAAGACTCTCTCACTCAGTGCACATCAATTACAGAAATAAACAGTCTCATCCTGCATTTTGCTGTTTATGGTGCCTAGTGTTTCGCTGCTCTTCTCACACACACACACACACACACACACACACACACACACACACACACAC
>NW_022284212.1:0-4667 GCF_004355925.1 Anarrhichthys ocellatus
TGTGTGCGTGTGTGTGCTTGTGTGTGTGCGTGTGTGTGCTTGTGTGTGTGTGTGTGTGTACCTGGTATGGGTCTGTGTTGAGGTCAAAGTACTCCAGGAATCCAGTGGCAAACTCACAGAACAGGAAGTTGTGGGTCTCGTTGATGGTCCTCAGACACCAGTAGGTGTTGTTGTTGGCGCTGGTGCAGGCGCAGAATGAACCCACTGCAACACACACACACACACACTTAGATGCCATACAGTAAAAACGCATATTCAATATATTACAAATATGAATAACTGTCTTGCAATGTAGAAGAGTGTGAGTGTGTGTGTGAGTGTGTGTGTGTCGTACGTGTCCAGTAGGGCGCAGTGTGCCAGTGCTGGTTGTCGTGAGTGAAGCAGGTGAGTCCGGGCATCGAACACGTGTCGTTGTTTCTGATCCTCTTGATAATCTTCCTCATTTTCTTCCTCCTCTTCTGCTCCTTCAGAAGCCACGCCTTCTTGTCCCGAGCCCCGCCCTTCCTGCACACACACACATGTAAAACACACACATTAAACACACAATAATAAAGCACACACGTACACACACACACAGTCTGGATCACACTGACCCAGACTGGGACAGACCAGGTCCTTCTGACCCAGACTTGACCCGGTACAACTGACCCAGATTGGGACAGACCAGGTCCAACTGACCCAGACTGGAATAGACCTGATGCAACTGATCTAGACTGGAACAGACCAGGTACTACTGACCCGGATTGGGACAGACCAGGTCCTGTTCCTGATGATCCATCTCATGCTCAGTAACACAGAGAGTCTTTCTGTCCGGTGGACAGTGAAGGTCTCACCTGAAGGGGTGTCCTCCTCTGAACCTCATCTTGTTCTTCACTTTGGACTTGTACCTGTAGAACACACTCGTTAACACCATGACGGGCCTCTGGTATCACACTGTGTGTGTGTGTGTGCGTGTGTGTGTGTGTGTGTGTGTGTGTGTCTCACTCACAGGTATTTATTACAGTCACACTCCAGGGGGCGGGCCTTCTTCAGGTGACCTCTGACCTCTCTCAGGTTCTTTATCTTCGTCTGCAGCGTCTCAATCTAAAGGAAGAGAAAACCTTCAGAAGTCCAACAGACTCAAGGACCTACAGGACATTTAAAGGGTGTTGGTCCTCCACTAGGAGGAGGTATTGGTACTCTTTATGTATACAGAGAAACTGTTCTGATGGTTGATGGATGTGAGTACCTCGTGGTCGATGTGCAGCTTGTGGTCCTTCCAGGCCTGCAGAGTCTGATAGAGTCCAGTGTCACACTTCACGGTGGCGTTGGGCAGAATGGAACATCTGCAGTGAAACAACATAATCCTGTTACAGTCAACATCTGGACTTCACGGAAGCTGACACTTCCTTTGTAATGATGGAGCAGACTTTCACACGTTTTCCCTGGATGTGTGTTTCTTTAATATCTCACAGCTGGTGGATTCAGCAGAGCAGTGTGAGCTGTCAGAGACTCCTTCCATCTGTGCTGATAATTCTCATTCGTCATAATTCATCAGCCGTTATACAACATTCATCTCCCACCACAATGTGTAGTGAGGTAAGAGGTGTTAGCAGCGTAGAGGACAGTTGAGTCTAAGGACAGTTTAGACTCAGATCAGAGATGAACCAGGGCTGTAAACAATCAAAGTCATTGTTTGCTCAGGAAGCTTCCTCACTGTTTAAGATGTCCTCCATGATAAGAGCTGTTTGACTCCTCTAAATGCTGAGGAAAGGTGCTTCAATACTTCCTTTCCTATCCCCTTCAGCATAGGAAACACTGCACCTTCCTCTACCAAAGGAAAGAAGATAATGCCGACCCACAATTCCTTGCGTGGCAACATTTAAAGTGTCGCATCATGAAAAACTAACGATATGTTTATCTTACACAGGTTTAACAATTATACTCATACAGTCATAAAGTAATAGGATTCATGTTGATGGATATGAACAGACAGCAACAATCCTTTAGTTTCATTTTGTACTTCTCTATTTACTTCAAACGTGTAACAAATATGTAAAGAAATAAATAAAGCAATAAATAAAATGAAGATTAAATACAAAGAACTGTCAATGAACAAAAAGCATCGGTAAAAACAAGCCTTGACCCGAGGATGTCTTCCATAGAGGTCAAGGAGAAGTGGTTAGGAAAGGACGTTAGGAGGTAATTGTTTTACTTTTTGACACCTTTCATGACTGACGTACAGTAACAACACGACTCACCTGTGTGTGACTTTGTGGGAGTTGGGCGGGGCCACGGCGTTGGAAACTCCTCCCATCCCGCTGAACTCGTCCTCAGACTCGTCTCTTATTGGCTGAGCCCCGGCGCTGCTGTCCACCAGGCTGTGGTTACCGGGGTAGCTGTTCGTCATGGATGCGGAGCGGCTGTACCGGTTCCTGGAGTAACTCTTCAGGGCTTTGAACTCTGACACACAAAGAAGCAGAAAACTGTAATATCATAACTAATCAGACTTTATCAACAACTACTGAAGCATCCTCTCATCTCTTAAGCAGCGTTTCCTCGTTTCCTGGAAACAAACGAGGAAAGAGGAGGCGGGGCTGTTCAAAGTTCCTCCTCACTGAGAGCTGAAGTATCTATGTGACCAGGGAGGTGATGCAGTTCACACCTCGGACACTAGAGGTCAGCACTACGTCAGGACACCAGGTGAGCCGACTGAAACCGCTCCAACAATCTGGTTCTTCAATGAAGCAAACAGGAGCAATAACAAACACAAGTGAATATTGTTTTACAATAACAATCTTGTAATACCAAAAGTACTTAATGTCAGTTATCAACTGGGGAAGTTTCAGGTGATATCTGTTAGTCAACATTGTTAAGCCTCAAACTTCATAGAAATCGGACACGTATACCAATAATAAGCACATCGTGTGCAATATTCCTTTTTTCAACATTGTGCAGTATTACATTTCAATTTCATGTGCAATATTATTTATATTAATCCATTTTTCTTTTTCAATATCATTGACAATATCTCCCTCAATATCAAGCTCAATATTCATTTTATATTTTAGTTTCCATAAGGCTCTGGTGTTAGTAGTACTTCTTACTTTACATTTTTTATTTTAGTTGACATTTTTGCTTTATGTATTTACTTTACTCTTATTGTTATTGGGTTTTGTTTTGCAATGGTGTCACTATTATTTATTTTACACTTAATAAATTGGTATTCTATTGTTCATTTACGTTTATATTTTCATTCTATTGTTTTTTGCTATTTTTCTGTTGTAATCTATGAAACTTTGGCACAAGAATATCCTTTGGAATGAATATAGTTCTATCTTATCTTATAAGAAGACATCCTCAGGTAACAGTGATGTATTTCCCAGGAAGCAATGGTGGTAAAACAAGAAGACGTTCAACCCTAATAATCCCCACTGCCCTCTGCTGGACTGGACAATCATCACTCACTCTTCTTGGAGAAGAAAGGCTTCTTGTTGAACGGTCTCATCGTAGAGGGTCTCGGCGGGCTCAGAGGCCGGAGGTCACGGAGGTCACAGTCGCATGCGTCGGCGTTGCGATGGTACATCTGAGACTTGATGCTGAGTGGACGCTGACGAACGACCACGCCCCTCTGAATGCTCTTAGCCCCGCCCCCTTTGTTCTTGCACTTGAAGAGCCGAAGTTTCCCCGTGGCGTCCTCCACACACTGCCACTTCTGCACACAAACACACAAAGGGTAAAGATGAACACTAGCATGAGCTTCACGGTTGTCAAGACGAAAGAGAATATAAACTACCTCATGACTGAGAGGTTTATACCTGCCTCACTACACCTGGCTGGACATTTGGAGAATCCAATTCAACAAAGTTGGGTACATTTTACGAGTATGTCGATCTTAACGCCCCTCGAACACCTTCGGGATAAACCTGAACTGAAGAGGAGCATCATTGTCAGCTGAATTCTCCACACTATTCACCAGAAAATCCTCACTTTGTCTTTGGCATTAATTATTTGTTTGTGTTGTCACAGTTCATTAGCAGCAGCTGAATACATTTCTACTGTTGAGAAAATGCCTGAATTCTAAATTTCACTTAAACACACACACACACACACACACACACTCACACACACACACACACACACACACACACACACACACACCATCTTCTACAGGCTGTTTATCAGAGCCATCCAGCAGCCGGCTGACACTGTTGCTAGGAAACTAATCAGCTGGCTAAAAGGATTTTTCGACAAGTGTAATTAACTTCAAACAAGCATGAACACACACACACACACACACACACACACACACACACACACACACACACACACAGTGACACAGCTCCTGAAAGTTTCCATCTTGATTCTCTTCACGTCTCTTTCTCTGTGATTGTGCAGCCTTTGCTCCATTGTGCTCTGTTCTACTCATTAGTTGCTGTTGTTGTATCTGTCTGGTTTGTGGAGATGACATCTGGTTTTCATCCCTCTGACAGAAGCCTCTCACTGTTCTACTCTGTTTCTTTCAAGTCTTTTGTTTGTTTATTACAGCCAGCGGCCATCGCAGCTTTCCTGCCTTTATTACAAGAATGTTTTTTTGTTGAAGATTGTTCTTGGGGAGGAAAAATCTGTTAAATTTAGTGAAAGGACTAGGATCAGGAGGACAGTAATGGGACTGGAAGGACTAGGAT
>NW_022284213.1:0-4666 GCF_004355925.1 Anarrhichthys ocellatus
TCATACAGTCATTCAGGTCTTAGAGACTTTTAGAGGACCCCCCCCCCAATTTTAAAATAAAACCCGCACACATATGATTTAGAGATATACGTGATGCAGCCCAGCCAATCAAATATGGGTATTCTGATAAGTTTCCTGATTCGAGTGACATTTACACACACCGCAACACAAGATGGAGAGACGAGGAAAGACATGGCAGAGCAGGACAATAGTCATGTAAGCTGTAAATGATAAAACATAGGACAATCTCCCAATGAGAAAGATTGCCAGAGAGATCAGAGTCTCTCACTCACTCATCCTCTCTCTCTCTCTGTCTGTGTCTCTCTCTCATACAGTCATTCAGGTCTTAGAGATTTTAAGAGGACCCCCCTTGCCCACACACACACCCCATTTTAAAGTAAAGGCCCCCACAAAATTAATTCTAACTGAAATGCTTGTGATGAAGCCTGTCATTTAATAACCTGTTTATGTTTATCTAACATTATGATTATGTCTCCTCTCCCCTTCTCCCCCATTTCAAAATAAAAGCCCCAAAGAGTGAATTCTAACTGAAATGCTTGTGATGAAGCCTGTCATTTAATAAACTCTGTTTATGTGTGTCAAACATTAAGATTATGTCTCCTCTCCCCTCTCTCCCCCACCCAGTCCCACCCTTTCAAAATAAAAGCCTCATGGATTAACTATTTAAACGTTAAGCTCAAAATTAGGCTTTTTTGTTGAAATAATGAATGCTCTTACTAATACTGCGACAACTACTACTGCTACTAATATTTCTAGTATCACTACTACTACTACTACTACTACTACTACTACTACTTCTACAACTTTTGCTGTTACTACTATTACTACCACTACTACTACTGCTATTACTGATACCATCAATATTATTACTACCACAACTGATATTACTACCACTAGCACTACTATTATTACTTATACCACAACTGCTACTACTGCTATTCCTGCTACTACTACAGCTATTAGTACGACTGTACTTAGTGCTACTTCAAAAACTGACTTTACTATTTCTACTACTACTTCTACTACTACTACTGTTATATTAAATACTACGACCACTACTACAGCTATTACTACAACTACTGATACTACTTCTAATTACTAATACTTCTACTACTACTAATACTTCGAATTTAAGCTCTCTCCCCCACCCAGCCCCACCCTTTCAAAATAAAAGCCCCATGGATTAACTGTATTTAAACATTAAGGCTTTTTTGTTGAAATAATGAATGCTCTTACTAATACTACTGCTACTACTACTACTACTACAACTTTTGCTACTATTACTACTGCTATTACTGCTACCATCAATAATATTACTACCACTACTGCTATTACTACCACTACTACTATTACTTACACTACAACTGCTGCTACTACTACTGCTATTCGTGCTACTACCAGTAGTAATACTACTACAGCTATCAGTACGACTGCTACCAGTACTACTACTACTGCTATTACTGCTACTTCAAATACTGCCATTACTACTACTACTACTTCTACTACTGTTATATTAAATACTACGACCACTACTACAGCTATTACTACTACTACTGATACTACTACTTCTACTACTTCTTCTAAATACTAATACTTCTACTACAAATGATACTTCTACTACAACTTCTACTACTACTATTACAAATATCACTACTGCTACTACTACTGCTTATTCTTATGCTGCTCACACCAAACGCATCGCGAATTATTCGCGCGAGTAGATTACATACAAAGTCTATGCACAGACGCGATGAGACTGGCGCGGCGCGAATTTGCGATGGACGCGGATTTGAGCGCGATGGACGCAAATTCGCGTCCATCGCCCCAAACGCGTGAGTTGAAATTTTTCAACTTCTGCGAAATATTCGCGTTACGCCCCGGCGCGATAGCCTATCAGAGTTGAGTTGCTTCCCCTGTCATCACTGACTTCCTGCCGTTGTTGAATCAGGAAATATATAGTGTAGCCGTCTGTGTTCACCCAGAGCTCTACGATACCTCATATCAATAGAGACCGGACCAAACTATGTGTATAAATGTGTGTGTGTAAATCATATGGTACAAACAATGAATAGACGCTGCCGTATTTACGTCTACATGATGTTGGTCTGAGCTGCTACAATGTTAGCTTAGCCTAGCACCGATCCATCCGTTCCATTGAGAAGACAAGTAGCCTACAAATCGGCATCATTACGTAGTTATTTCGGAGTCCCTTTTTGTCGGTTTATTGCCGTTAAATCACAGCCAAATCAGTTTATTTTGTGTTCATACAGCTGTAGTAAACAGCGACGTGTGGCTTGCACAATGTGGCTTGTGGCAGTGTGGCTAGACACAGTGAATACAGCTCGATAAAATCCACAGAGCTCCTCTGGACAATATTATGAACCCAGACATCACGGTGTTTAGTTTCCCGGGATATCTGTGACTTCCACAACACGTACTAAGCAGAAATAGAGGTTATTTTTTCATGGTTAATGGCGGACAGTTGAACGGCTTTCAGGGCGATAAGCCCCGCCCCCTCTCCGGCGCGATTCGCGCAAATGTACACAAATGGTCCCCGGCGAGACCGGCGGCGCGATGGACGCGAATTTGCGGCGCGATGAATCCGCGTTTGGTGTGAACACGGCATAATGCTACTAATACTTCTACTACTAATAATACTTCTACTACAACTACAACTTCTACTACTACTACAAATATCACTACTGCTGACATTTTTTAAGCCACAGAAACCATTCAAATATCAAAATGTTCAGCTCTTTCAGGAGAAGGGTGATATGAATTTTCATATTTGTAATCTTTAAATTCTTTGAAATATTAAGCTATTTGCATTTTTTTTTTTTTTTTTTTTTTTTAAATGGGATCTCTATGGAGAAAATCTTCAAATCCTGTTAAACTTCTTCCTCATACTTTCAGCTACAGACACCATAGTGAGACATTTCAACTAGAAGGGTTTTCAGCAGTGCAGTTTAAATGCTTTCAGGCTTCAACATTTTTCAGACGGGTAGTCTCCCATTTCTGTATTTTCAGCAATTGTTTTACAATTCATTTCAGCTTTCAGCATTCCAACGCATTTTCAGCAGGAAATGCATTTTCTAGTTTCTCATGTGGCCCCTTGGGAAAAATAATTGCCCCCCCTGCTCTAGACTAATACTCCTCTACCTACACTGGTCTCTCTTTATGACATTAAAGACTTGCTTGACATGGTTTGGTGCCACCTAACGGACATCATAACACAACACACACAATACCATTCAAAAGTGTGGATGTCCTGCTTCTTTCCTTCAAAACAACTATTTTAACAGAGAAAAAAAAACATATTTTCGACACCAAATGTATTATTTACTTTTGAAATAGTTTTGGCCCCAAAAGAAGAAGAATGAAATGATTCAAACCTCCATTTAGTTGATGTCCCCACAGTGTTACATGACAGGGGAGAATACGGTTTGAAATTAGATCTGAAAACCGGTGCACCTGGCCTCTCTTCTTTGGGCCCTCTACAGTCTACTCAGTGGTTAAATTGAAGGAGTTCAAACTCTGATTCGTTCATCTGATGTTCCAACCCTAGACTAACCTCTTTCTATTGTGAAGTCTGAAGAAGAGCTTTGCTACAGCAACACGTTGCCTGCTAATTCCAGCATGTCCTCGGCTGCCTTATTGTGAAACTCTTGACAGAGCGGAGGATTTGAAGGTAGATCTATAGCACAGAGACGGGATCATTAGACACCTCTATGTGGACCTGCTGTACTCGGTGGTTGAGGTGATGAGGAAGCATGCTCACTGAGGCTGTAGATGTTAGCCTTGGTAGACAGACTAATTCCGTTTTCTACCAACTCAGTATACCTAACTGAAGCTGCGTGTGTACTGCACCATCACCACAGACGCTACTTGTTTATATGTAGAAGAATGTTTCAATGGGTTCAGTTAATTGTTCTGTGCTGTTTAAGCACACAGGACAACATCCGCTGTATTCAGTACAGTCCTACGCCTTGGTTCCTTACCTTGAACGAGGGCTTTGAGGTAGACATGTTTTCCAACAGGCACATGCATCACAGTCCCACGAGGAAGTTGCAATCTGAACATATGGGTGTTATGGTTCACCTCAGTCTTAGACACCAGCACACAATCCCGATAGTGGAGAGCTGGAAGAAGGAGATTATTGATGTAGACTCACGTTAAACATTTTTCTGACATAACGATGTGCTTGTATTCACTGTAGATACAGAGATCATTCAAACCACTCTTGATTTTTAACGTAATTTTGATGTTCCATTTCCTGTAGGAATGCCTTAATGACTTGATTCTTATTTTTTTACAAAGTACAGGATAAAATAACAGACCCACTGTTTGTTACTTCATAGTTGGCTGAATGAACTGTATTATGTTAAGTGTGTATTTCTGTTGTTTATGCATGTTTTCCAAGGATTACATTCATTATTATTATTATTATTGTTTTTGCTTGCATAGCTCTGCTGGTGAATAAACACCACATGACAGCAAAACACAAAAGACTCTCTCACTCAGTGCACATCAATTACAGAAATAAACAGTCTCATCCTGCATTTTGCTGTTTATGGTGCCTAGTGTTTCGCTGCTCTTCTCACACACACACACACACACACACACACACACACACACACACACACAC
>NW_022284214.1:0-4665 GCF_004355925.1 Anarrhichthys ocellatus
TGTGTGCGTGTGTGTGCTTGTGTGTGTGCGTGTGTGTGCTTGTGTGTGTGTGTGTGTGTACCTGGTATGGGTCTGTGTTGAGGTCAAAGTACTCCAGGAATCCGGTGGCAAACTCACAGAACAGGAAGTTGTGGGTCTCGTTGATGGTCCTCAGACACCAGTAGGTGTTGTTGTTGGCGCTGGTGCAGGCGCAGAATGAACCCACTGCAACACACACACACACACTTAGATGCCATACAGTAAAAACGCATATTCAATATATTACAAATATGAATAACTGTCTTGCAATGTAGAAGAGTGTGAGTGTGTGTGTGAGTGTGTGTGTGTCGTACGTGTCCAGTAGGGCGCAGTGTGCCAGTGCTGGTTGTCGTGAGTGAAGCAGGTGAGTCCGGGCATCGAACACGTGTCGTTGTTTCTGATCCTCTTGATAATCTTCCTCATTTTCTTCCTCCTCTTCTGCTCCTTCAGAAGCCACGCCTTCTTGTCCCGAGCCCCGCCCTTCCTGCACACACACACATGTAAAACACACACATTAAACACACAATAATAAAGCACACACGTACACACACACACAGTCTGGATCACACTGACCCAGACTGGGACAGACCAGGTCCTTCTGACCCAGACTTGACCCGGTACAACTGACCCAGATTGGGACAGACCAGGTCCAACTGACCCAGACTGGAATAGACCTGATGCAACTGATCTAGACTGGAACAGACCAGGTACTACTGACCCGGATTGGGACAGACCAGGTCCTGTTCCTGATGATCCATCTCATGCTCAGTAACACAGAGAGTCTTTCTGTCCGGTGGACAGTGAAGGTCTCACCTGAAGGGGTGTCCTCCTCTGAACCTCATCTTGTTCTTCACTTTGGACTTGTACCTGTAGAACACACTCGTTAACACCATGACGGGCCTCTGGTATCACACTGTGTGTGTGTGTGTGCGTGTGTGTGTGTGTGTGTGTGTGTGTGTCTCACTCACAGGTATTTATTACAGTCACACTCCAGGGGGCGGGCCTTCTTCAGGTGACCTCTGACCTCTCTCAGGTTCTTTATCTTCGTCTGCAGCGTCTCAATCTAAAGGAAGAGAAAACCTTCAGAAGTCCAACAGACTCAAGGACCTACAGGACATTTAAAGGGTGTTGGTCCTCCACTAGGAGGAGGTATTGGTACTCTTTATGTATACAGAGAAACTGTTCTGATGGTTGATGGATGTGAGTACCTCGTGGTCGATGTGCAGCTTGTGGTCCTTCCAGGCCTGCAGAGTCTGATAGAGTCCAGTGTCACACTTCACGGTGGCGTTGGGCAGAATGGAACATCTGCAGTGAAACAACATAATCCTGTTACAGTCAACATCTGGACTTCACGGAAGCTGACACTTCCTTTGTAATGATGGAGCAGACTTTCACACGTTTTCCCTGGATGTGTGTTTCTTTAATATCTCACAGCTGGTGGATTCAGCAGAGCAGTGTGAGCTGTCAGAGACTCCTTCCATCTGTGCTGATAATTCTCATTCGTCATAATTCATCAGCCGTTATACAACATTCATCTCCCACCACAATGTGTAGTGAGGTAAGAGGTGTTAGCAGCGTAGAGGACAGTTGAGTCTAAGGACAGTTTAGACTCAGATCAGAGATGAACCAGGGCTGTAAACAATCAAAGTCATTGTTTGCTCAGGAAGCTTCCTCACTGTTTAAGATGTCCTCCATGATAAGAGCTGTTTGACTCCTCTAAATGCTGAGGAAAGGTGCTTCAATACTTCCTTTCCTATCCCCTTCAGCATAGGAAACACTGCACCTTCCTCTACCAAAGGAAAGAAGATAATGCCGACCCACAATTCCTTGCGTGGCAACATTTAAAGTGTCGCATCATGAAAAACTAACGATATGTTTATCTTACACAGGTTTAACAATTATACTCATACAGTCATAAAGTAATAGGATTCATGTTGATGGATATGAACAGACAGCAACAATCCTTTAGTTTCATTTTGTACTTCTCTATTTACTTCAAACGTGTAACAAATATGTAAAGAAATAAATAAAGCAATAAATAAAATGAAGATTAAATACAAAGAACTGTCAATGAACAAAAAGCATCGGTAAAAACAAGCCTTGACCCGAGGATGTCTTCCATAGAGGTCAAGGAGAAGTGGTTAGGAAAGGACGTTAGGAGGTAATTGTTTTACTTTTTGACACCTTTCATGACTGACGTACAGTAACAACACGACTCACCTGTGTGTGACTTTGTGGGAGTTGGGCGGGGCCACGGCGTTGGAAACTCCTCCCATCCCGCTGAACTCGTCCTCAGACTCGTCTCTTATTGGCTGAGCCCCGGCGCTGCTGTCCACCAGGCTGTGGTTACCGGGGTAGCTGTTCATCATGGATGCGGAGCGGCTGTACCGGTTCCTGGAGTAACTCTTCAGGGCTTTGAACTCTGACACACAAAGAAGCAGAAAACTGTAATATCATAACTAATCAGACTTTATCAACAACTACTGAAGCATCCTCTCATCTCTTAAGCAGCGTTTCCTCGTTTCCTGGAAACAAACGAGGAAAGAGGAGGCGGGGCTGTTCAAAGTTCCTCCTCACTGAGAGCTGAAGTATCTATGTGACCAGGGAGGTGATGCAGTTCACACCTCGGACACTAGAGGTCAGCACTACGTCAGGACACCAGGTGAGCCGACTGAAACCGCTCCAACAATCTGGTTCTTCAATGAAGCAAACAGGAGCAATAACAAACACAAGTGAATATTGTTTTACAATAACAATCTTGTAATACCAAAAGTACTTAATGTCAGTTATCAACTGGGGAAGTTTCAGGTGATATCTGTTAGTCAACATTGTTAAGCCTCAAACTTCATAGAAATCGGACACGTATACCAATAATAAGCACATCGTGTGCAATATTCCTTTTTTCAACATTGTGCAGTATTACATTTCAATTTCATGTGCAATATTATTTATATTAATCCATTTTTCTTTTTCAATATCATTGACAATATCTCCCTCAATATCAAGCTCAATATTCATTTTATATTTTAGTTTCCATAAGGCTCTGGTGTTAGTAGTACTTCTTACTTTACATTTTTTATTTTAGTTGACATTTTTGCTTTATGTATTTACTTTACTCTTATTGTTATTGGGTTTTGTTTTGCAATGGTGTCACTATTATTTATTTTACACTTAATAAATTGGTATTCTATTGTTCATTTACGTTTATATTTTCATTCTATTGTTTTTTGCTATTTTTCTGTTGTAATCTATGAAACTTTGGCACAAGAATATCCTTTGGAATGAATATAGTTCTATCTTATCTTATAAGAAGACATCCTCAGGTAACAGTGATGTATTTCCCAGGAAGCAATGGTGGTAAAACAAGAAGACGTTCAACCCTAATAATCCCCACTGCCCTCTGCTGGACTGGACAATCATCACTCACTCTTCTTGGAGAAGAAAGGCTTCTTGTTGAACGGTCTCATCGTAGAGGGTCTCGGCGGGCTCAGAGGCCGGAGGTCACGGAGGTCACAGTCGCATGCGTCGGCGTTGCGATGGTACATCTGAGACTTGATGCTGAGTGGACGCTGACGAACGACCACGCCCCTCTGAATGCTCTTAGCCCCGCCCCCTTTGTTCTTGCACTTGAAGAGCCGAAGTTTCCCCGTGGCGTCCTCCACACACTGCCACTTCTGCACACAAACACACAAAGGGTAAAGATGAACACTAGCATGAGCTTCACGGTTGTCAAGACGAAAGAGAATATAAACTACCTCATGACTGAGAGGTTTATACCTGCCTCTCTACACCTGGCTGGACATTTGGAGAATCCAATTCAACAAAGTTGGGTACATTTTACGAGTATGTCGATCTTAACGCCCCTCGAACACCTTCGGGATAAACCTGAACTGAAGAGGAGCATCATTGTCAGCTGAATTCTCCACACTATTCACCAGAAAATCCTCACTTTGTCTTTGGCATTAATTATTTGTTTGTGTTGTCACAGTTCATTAGCAGCAGCTGAATACATTTCTACTGTTGAGAAAATGCCTGAATTCTAAATTTCACTTAAACACACACACACACACACACACACACTCACACACACACACACACACACACACACACACACACACACCATCTTCTACAGGCTGTTTATCAGAGCCATCCAGCAGCCGGCTGACACTGTTGCTAGGAAACTAATCAGCTGGCTAAAAGGATTTTTCGACAAGTGTAATTAACTTCAAACAAGCATGAACACACACACACACACACACACACACACACACACACACACACACACACACACAGTGACACAGCTCCTGAAAGTTTCCATCTTGATTCTCTTCACGTCTCTTTCTCTGTGATTGTGCAGCCTTTGCTCCATTGTGCTCTGTTCTACTCATTAGTTGCTGTTGTTGTATCTGTCTGGTTTGTGGAGATGACATCTGGTTTTCATCCCTCTGACAGAAGCCTCTCACTGTTCTACTCTGTTTCTTTCAAGTCTTTTGTTTGTTTATTACAGCCAGCAGCCATCGCAGCTTTCCTGCCTTTATTACAAGAATGTTTTTTTGTTGAAGATTGTTCTTGGGGAGGAAAAATCTGTTAAATTTAGTGAAAGGACTAGGATCAGGAGGACAGTAATGGGACTGGAAGGACTAGGAT
>NW_022284215.1:0-4665 GCF_004355925.1 Anarrhichthys ocellatus
GCTCGCCACGAACACAACCACAGCTTTATTCATGCGAGATGCAAAGGAGAGTTTGTCATGTCCCACCTGCTCTCCACAGCCAGCAGCACCTCCTCTACTGACACGCTGCTATCCGGTGGAACTACCCGGACTCCCTGCCGGATTGACGGGCGTGGCGTCTCGGAGGACGCCATTCTCCCGAACAACGCCAAACACCACTAATCACACGTTCTACCGATAAATACACTGCTTAGTATCTTACCTGCTCATGCGCAGAGACAGAAGAACAGAGGAACAAAACCCAAAGCAGTGAAAGTACAATCAAACCTCCGCGCCACTCTCACGTCCACCACTCACACTCACACGCAACCGGAAACGGAAACAGAGGAGAGAGGAGAGGAGAGGAGAGGAGGAGAGAGGAGAGAGGAGAGGAGAGGAGAGGAGAGAGAGGGGAGAGGAGGGGAGGAGAGGAGGGGAGGGGAGGGGAGAGAGGAGGGGAGGGGAGGGGAGGGGAGAGAGGAGGGGAGGAGAGGAGGGGAGAGGAGAGGAGAGGAGGAGAGGAGGAGAGGAGAAGAGACTTTGTTAGGGACTACTTTCAGTGGCGTATTGATCCACGTGTTGGTGCAGCAGTGCGGTGTTTGTGTTGGTGATGAACAGGATGTGGTGTGTGTGTGCAGAAGGCTGACGTGGCCGTGGCCCCGCTCACCATCACTCTGGTCAGAGAGCAGGTGATTGACTTCACCAAACCCTTCATGTCTCTGGGGATCTCCATCATGATCAAGAAGCCCATCAAGTCCAAACCTGGAGTGTTCTCCTTCCTCGACCCGCTGGCCTACGAGATCTGGATGTGCATCGTGTTCGCCTACATCGGAGTCAGCGTGGTGCTGTTCCTGGTGAGAGGGTACTTCTACTACTTGAAGCTGATAGTATTTGTGTACTTTTACTGAAGCTGACAGTCCTTGTGTACTAGTACCTGAAGCTGATAGTACTGGTACTTGTACTACCTGAGCTGACAGTCCTCCTGTGTCTCAGGTGAGCCGCTTCAGCCCCTATGAGTGGCAGGGGGAGGAGTCTGATGATGAAGATGAGACTCTGCCCTCCTCTCGTCGAGCTCTGCCCACTTCCTCCTCTGAACTGGCTCACTCTCCAGGTATCTTCATCTTCATCATCATCATCACCTTCATCATGTATGTTCCTGGTGGTCCCATGTGAATCTGGTCCCTCAGTAACACGATGATAATGGTGGCGTTCCTCAGGGTTCCCTCAGAACCAGAACCAGAACCAGCAGAAGGAGAAGGAGACTCTGGAGCACACCAACGACTTTGGGATCTTTAACTCTCTGTGGTTCTCACTGGGGGCCTTCATGCAGCAGGGCTGTGACATCTCACCCAGGTAGGACACCTGGACCAGGACCAAGACCTGGACCAACACAACACACACACAAACACATGTTTTAAAGTGATGAGTATGATGTCATGTTGAGTGCTGATGGAGCTGCTACAATGTTAGCATTTAGCTTAGCACTGATAGAAGCAGACTCTATTCAGGAAACAAACATTTTAAAAGTTATTTGTTTGTCCAAACATGGATTCAGACTTGTTCCTAATCTTCATCATTGTGTAGTTATTCCTGCATCATGAGTCTGAGTTTATTGTGATTTGATCACAGCTCAGTGTGTTTAGTGCTCTTACAGATGTGCTGAACAGCTGGCGTGTGAACACAGCTCCAGATGATGTCATGAACCAGGATATCTGAGACTTCCACAACATGTTTCACACACATTATGGATTATTAACTCTCTCTAGGTAGAGCCAGGCTAGCTGTTCCCCTCTGATTCCAGTCTTTATGCTAAGCTAAGCTAATCGTCTCCTGCCTCACCCACAGCCCTCACCTTGTACTAACACTGTCCTCACAAGCACAGTAACACACACAGATACATAAGCAATCCATCAGTGGTCTACAGAACGTATTAATGTGGACACGTCTCACACACACACACACACACACACACACACACACACACACGTTATCATGAGACAATCCTGTGTGACGTGCTGCCGGGTCAGTTGTATGTTACAGCTGTGTGAAGGCCTGAGGCTGTTTCTATTCTAGATCTACTGCAGTGTGTGTGTGTGTGTGTGTGTGTGTGTGTGTGTGTGTTTTAGGAGCAGTTAAGATCATCATCCTCATCCTCTGGGACTATGAATGAAGGAGATGTGTTCACGTTAATATGAAACATATGAGAGATGAATTATGATGTTTACCTTCCAACACGAGCTCTGAGCTCATTACTAGACTTCACTACAAACAATAATGACAACAACAACACTGTATGTTATGTCCTTATCATCTGAAGTGTTTCTATGAAGAAATAAACAGTATAAATGACCATAACAAAGTCAAAGTACACCGTGTGGTGCTGTTGATGTTCACAGACCATCACACTGTCGTGGTGACGTTGTGGGTCCAGAGAGATGACACTGACCCGTCTTCTTCCTCAGGTCTCTCTCCGGTCGAATCGTGGGAGGAGTTTGGTGGTTCTTCACCCTCATCATCATCTCCTCCTATACAGCCAACCTGGCCGCCTTCCTCACCGTGGAGAGGATGGTGTCGCCCATCGAGGGCTCAGAGGACCTGGCCAAGCAGACCGAGATCGCCTACGGTACTCTGGATGGAGGCTCCACCAAAGAGTTCTTCAAGGTGAGGCCTTCTGACATGGGTTCTGTTAGGAACTGTGAAGCGCTTCGTTCTCTTCTTCTCTGTTGCTCTGAAGACGACCATGTTCTGCATTCTTTGACTTTCTTAAGTGAAGAGCTGTAAAACACGTCTGAACACCAAACAGGCTTTCTTCTTCTCCGGTCACATCTCTCTCTGTGTGGCTTTGGTTGTTCACTTCAAAATAAAAGCCCTGCTCCTCTGTGGAAACAGAACCATGATGAGTAGAAGTAGAAGTAGAACATGACTTTAGAGCAGAACAGCTGTTCTTCAGCTGTTATTAAGGAAACCTGACAGCCAGCGTTAGCTAGCTTCAGTTACTGTGCCTAAACAGAAAGGAGTCTACATGACACCCTGATGACCTCTTTCTTCTTCTACTTTAGCGGTCAAAGATCGCCGTCTTTGAGAAGATGTGGTCGTACATGCGGAGCGCCGACCCCACGGTGTTCGTCAAGAGCACCCCCGAGGGCGTGATGAGGGTCAGGAAGTCGAAGGGGAAGTACGCCTACCTGCTGGAGTCGTCCATGAACGAGTACATTGAGCAGAGGAAGCCCTGCGACACCATGAAAGTAGGAGGAAACCTGGACTCCAAAGGTTACGGAGTGGCCACGCCCAAAGGATCGGCCCTCAGGTACACTCTGAGTCTCCATGTTGGTGTCCTGTGGTGTCTGTGTGATGACATGTTGTGTTACTATCATTCTTTTATCACCTCGATGTATTAAACTTTGTTTCATAACATGAATAAGTTCTGGGAACCTCTGCAGAGGTCTGGACTCAACTCATGTGTGATGACTTCAGACTGGACTTGAGAACATCTGGAGGACTTGGATCAGAGCAGCAGTGACTCGACAGGAAAGGGCATTTCTTACACCATCAGGGTGATAGTGTGATGAGATAGAGGACTGGGAGGATCTCATGGGTTTTCATGTCACAATAGTTGAGTTTTGGAGGAAGTACGCTCAGTAAAAGTACCAGTAAAAACTGTGAAAATACTCCAGTACAAGTAAATGTCCTAAACATTCACAAAAGTACACAAGCATTACTGGGAAAAGTACTCATTGTGCAGTAGAATGTCACCAATGTGTGTCTATATATTATATTATCAGATAGTGAGTACTGCAGCAGCATGTTACTGTAACTAAGTTATATACAGTCAGAGAGTTTAGTCCAGTGGGTCCCAACCTAGGGCCCGAGCCCCTCCACAGTGTCACCAGATACATCTGAGGGGTCGACACAGGATTAATGGAAGAAGAAGAAAATAAGTTCTGACAAACTCTCTCCTGTTTTACCTCTTTGAGTCATGAACTGTGAAACTAAATGAGAAGTTTATTAGTGAATATTGTACTCTGACAAGTATAAATACTTGAAAGACGTAGTAATGACAAAGTATTTCTAGTTTTTCAAGTGTGACTTAATGATAAAATACATTATTAAACTAAAGAGAACTAAAGAGACTCGGTGACTTGTTCTGGTCTTGGAACTAAAGAGACTCAGTGACTTGTTCTGGTCTTAGAACTAAAGAGACTCTGTGACTTGGTCCGACCTCTGCAGAGCACGAAGCCCTCCGTTAACAACACATCCAGGTTTTAGAAACAGGTCCTAACAGTCTGTCAGTTTACTGTGTGTGTCTGTCTGTCTGTCTGTCCGACTGTCAGTCTGTTAATCTGTCTCTTTGTCTGTCTTGTCTCTCTCTCTTTTTTTTGTTCGTCTTTGTCCATATGTGTGTGTTTCTGTCTGTGTTTCAGTCTGTCGGCCTGTTTCCCTGTTTGTTGTCATGTCGTCTGTAATGCCTGTCTGATTGCCAACCTGCCTGTCTACAATCACCACAATACTGACCTCTATCCATCCATTCATCCATCTACCCATCCATCCATCTACCCATCCATCCATCCATCCATCTACCCATCCATCCATCTACCCATCCATCCATCCATCTACCCATCCATCCATCTACCCATCCATCCATCCATC
>NW_022284216.1:0-4665 GCF_004355925.1 Anarrhichthys ocellatus
ACCTCAAATCATCTCAACAGCCTTAACCTTAAAGGTCGAACAGAAACAGACCCACAACTACACAGAAAACTAGTTACATGGAGCATGAAGTAGCAGCAACAAGTTAAGACACTGACATTGTGTTAGACAAACCTAACTGCTAGTTTGACACCTCTGAGTAATAACTTGGTACCTGAGCTTGATTTACAACAGTTTCTTATACTTTGACAGAGATATTCTGAGACTAATACAGAACCCTTCATTTATCAGAATATGAGCTTTATGTCAGACATCACTCTGAGGGGGCAGTCGTACTCCGGCACAGTACGAAGCTGTCGTACCTAATGTGAAAACACCCTAAAAGTGCTGAGTCAAGATCAAGCAGTGGTAGTAAGAAGTACTCAAATCGGTTTCTTCAGTAAAAGTATCGTTATCACACTGTAGAAATACAAGTAAATATCCTGCAATTAAAGTTTTACTGAGGTAACGGTACAAAAGTATTAGAATCAGAATATACTTTACTCATTACGCAGAATGGTCCATTTAAAAAAAATATTGAATATATTATTACTGGATTATAATTATTGATGCAGTCGAGTGTACATCACTTTAATGTTGCAGCTGGTAAAGTTGGGTACATTTTAATATACAAAACCCCTCAGGGTAAGTTTAAATAGTACTACTCTGCTGTTGCTCACCTATCTCTGCTTGCGGTGCAGAGACTCCGTCTGCACATAAAAGGTCATACTGAATGCAACACAAATCCAACTAGTGTTTATGGTTTGCATAAAGCCTGGAGTATAAACAATGAAATATGTTTCAATGCACTTAAAAACATCTGCTGCTGCCTGTTGAATAATGATACAACTCATGAAGTGTGGTTTCAAAACTGCAACTGTGCACCAACACCAACGCCCAGATCTGCAGCTGGAAACTGTGGTTTCTGTGGATCAAGATTGTAGCAACATTTGAAAGAAACCTTCGGGTTGTTTCAGGTTGGTCAACATTGCGTTTTGCATTTTGTACGTTTATTCCGCGAAGGGTCATTTGATGGCCACAGATGAGTATTTACCAAAAGTGAGAGGAGAACCAACATGGTCCAAAATAAATATAATGAAGAGAATAAAAGTGTCATAGATGCATAGTGAACATGACTGGTGGTGGAAACTGATTCGTGCTAAACAAGTCTGCTAACAGCAAGTAATTAAAGCTATTGATGTTGGATTGAGTTGCAGTAAAAACACAGTGAAAAGATATTGTGGATCTATTTGCTCTTCTCCGCATGCTTCAGCACTCTGAAACTTCTCATTTGTTCTTGTTAAACGGGAATAATTACATACAAACGTCTGATTCGTATATTTCGTTGTGCGTACTTCTTCATATATTCCTTATTGTACCTCAGACTTTATAATACACGCCATTCACACACATGTTCCACTGCGGTCAAACCAAACACGAACAGATGAGTCACGATAGCCTATCAGACTTCTAGCTATCAGTCTGTGATCTCAAGTCTTTAGAGTCTTGCATACTTGTGATTGTGAGAATATAGACATGCAAACCTGCGGTTTCTGTCACTCATTTAGTTGTTGGTGCAACAACACACTGACAGAAGCCAACAACAGCCCAAAGGTCACAGCTAAAGAGTGGATCCGTAACAAATGATTTAGTTTTTTCACTTCAGGTTTATCGAACTAAAAGGTCACCTAAGCTTAATTGGCTCTGCTAATACAGTGCTCTTAGTTAATGTACCTACTACAACAGATGTGTCTTTCTAAATGTAAGTCTAAGAGAAAAAAGTATTTTCAGGCCCAATGGCATCACGTGACAGACGTAGATGTTGTAATTCCAGGATTTGGCCACTGAGCTAAATGTGCTTCAAAGCCTGGCGCTCTTGCTGGAGGCCTCATTCAAAGGGAAAAACTGAAAATATCAAATGACATCAAATGGAGAAGAGAATAAATTGGTTACTAACAGACTGTGTGAAAACTCATCCCATGCTGATCACATCATGTGTGTACGTGCTTCAGGCTGCTGAGGCTGCTGAACCAGACGCTTTATATTTACTGTAAGAGCGGCAATGCTGCATTTCTTTACTCACCGCATGCACTCATCACAATATGACAATTAGAGGTGTTACCGACGCACAGAGGATGTAGCTTTGGAGGTCTTGTCGAAGCAGACCTTAACCACGGGGTCCCTTACTGAGCAAACTGTGGTATAAAAGGGTCGACTTGACACCTCAAAGAGAACAGGATGAGTATCACCGGCATGATGCATGCTCTGCACAGGTTTCTGCTTCTTCATCTCCTGATGTATCTTGGACTTTACGGTAAGACTACTACGTCTGGTCTTAAGTCTCTGATCACCCAAATGCTGCATTAACTCGTCCTTCTTTTCCTCTTATCTTTTCAGCACTTGGGAGCGAAATCATAAATGGTAGGAAGGTCCCAGAGAACTTAATGCTGTACATGGCCTCAGTGCAGAACAATGGCGGTCATGTATGTGGAGGATTCCTCATCAATGAACACTTTGTGGTCACTGCAGCGCACTGTGAGCGCTTGTGAGTTAACTTCCCTCGTTCAGCAATCTTTCAATCATGTAATCAAAAATCCAAAGAATGTAATATTACATGAATCTTTTAATTTATTTTGTCAACACAACTTAATAAACACTGCTGACAACCGCTCACTGATCATTCACTCAGGAATCCCACCAGCGTCGTTCTCGGCACCCACAATCTCCAGAAGGTTGATAATAACACAATGAGATACCGTGTAAAGACATGCAAGTTTCCATCTTATGTCAATGTCAGCAAAGGGGATGACATCATGCTCCTCAAAGTAAGTTGATATTCAATCAGCCTAACAGTCTCAGGTGAAGCATTTTTACAGTAAAATCTTTCATGTTCTGATTTATTCAGTTCTAGTCCGCACAAAACTGCAAAAAATGAAAAGCACAGACATCAATACTAAGGACAGCTCCATCTTCCACTAATTCTTTTTTTAACTTGAATTCTGAAAGAGGACAAGACGTATGCTGTGAATTGGTCCTTGCTGGTTTTTAATTGTCACTTTGTCATTCCGTGTGTCTCCAGCTGTCTAGGAAAGCTGGACTGGGCACAAAAGTACAACCGATTCCACTTCCAAACACGGAGATTAAGGTAAAAGATCAATCAAAGTGCCGTGTAGCCGGATGGGGTTTGACAAGAACTGGTGGTAAAGTTGTTGACGGCCTAGAAGAGGTGGTCGTGCCTATCGTGAACCTGGAGGACTGCAAGAAAAAATGGGGTCATATTAGAGGTAATCTTCCTGCCAATGTTATCTGTGCAGGTGGATATGGCACCAACAAAGGATTCTGTCAGGTATGTTTTCTGTCCATTAATAAAAAAATGTAATGTCAACCTTTTTTAGTCTGACTGGTTTCTCGTCTTCTAGAAACTGAATAAACAAATGAAGCTTCTTCCTCCTCACAGGGTGATTCTGGTGGTCCTCTGGTGTGCAGTGGGAAGGCTGTTGGTGTTGTGTCTTTCAACATGAAAAAAAACTGTGACTACCCAAATGTACCCAACGTCTATACAAATATATCAAAATACCTTCCCTGGATCAAAAAGATTCTCAAGCAAAATAATTGTTGAATGTAACAATTCTTTGATTGCATTGCATTGTACTGGCTCCTCTGCTGTAGAACAGCTGTCCACCTCCACATGAGGTCAGCTGACACTGTCGCTGACTTTAAATCTCGTCTTTAAACTCACTTTTACAGAATGGCCTTTCTTAACGACTGACATCCTTTCTTTCTTATCATGAGCTGGCTGATATGTTGTACGGTAATTATTATTTTCAACCTCTTGCAGTTATCTGTTCATGCCGTATGAATTTACAAACTGTGTGCTTTTTGCTTGAAGAGTGCTTTATAAATAAAACGTATTATTGTGGAGGCATTGCAGTATTCAAGTTGCCCCGTCACTGTTTGCTCTATATCTGAAATGCAAATAAAATGTCACTTTGAAACGTCAAAGACTGTTTTTTAATTATTGTGGTGAAACAAAAACTATATGTAGGGTGATCCTTTACAAAAGATATTGACAAAACCTTTTTGGACCAAGTTTGATCTGCAGCCAATCCAACTCACTGCTAGACTAAAAGGCAACTCTTTCCTGGTGTATGTTCGACAGATGATGAAGAGCATTTTCAAATCCAATTTGCAAGACCTCAATGGTAAAACGATACAAATAAGAAATAAACCTTTGCTTCATTCTCAGTACAAGCCTGTTGTTTTGGTTTTAATTACCATGCTGAATGTATCACCATAGATTTGTCCTCCCTTGGTTTGTGTATGTGTGTGCTCGCCTGCATGTGTTGTAGATATATTTGTTAACCTGCAGGCGGTTAAATTTAGAGTCTTGCATACTTGTGACTGTGAGGATGTCATAACTGTGACTTGTCACTCAAAACTGAAGCAGGAAACTTGTTTCTGTGGTTCATCTGATACCGTCATATAAATTCAGAAGAAAATGTTTGAGTAGGCTGTTTAACCAAAACCCCCAACAGCCAAATGATTCAAATACAGATACTAATGAAGATACGAACATCATTACTATCCGGTATCTTAGCATCAATGTCTCTTTTTTCATAAAAAAAAAGATGTACAACAAAGTGCTATTGAGTCATCAAATTCACCCAA
>NW_022284217.1:0-4663 GCF_004355925.1 Anarrhichthys ocellatus
CTCCGTCTGTCGGTCACGTGCAGAGGTGGTGACACAGAAACTACGTCCATCTCCTTCTGCTGCTCCTTCAGTGCTTGTTTTGTTTTCTTCCTGCTCAGTGAGCTTTCCATTGCAATTGTCAAGTGTGTATCTGAACCAACTTGATGTCTGCTCCAAAATATCTAAATTACACACAAAATATCTCAAAGAAAGATTGCCATGGAAATCAAAGCAAATTCATGTTAGCTTTAAGATAAACCCTTCTCCCATGGCCTTGCCTGTAGCATCAGCATGCTGTTTGTTATGTACTACACTAATGTCACAGGGTTTAATAAACATTGTAGCCTCAAGCAGGGCTTTACACCTTTATTCTTGCTATGACACAAAAAAGAGAATGCATTTTTATTCAACGTGTTCTTCCTGCCTATCAGAAAATGAGCATTGTAGCTCACCTAATAGCTTAAGTAGGTGACTTGAATGCTGGATGACAACTGAGACCCTTTAGCGAGGACATTTTTCTGGATTGAATTTGTGGATTCAGGGAGACAAGAGGCTTTGCAGTTCAAGATAACAAGGCCAGGCTCTGTGATGTGTGAATAATGGCCGGACAGAGGTTTAGACATCATTAGAATAATCAGTCCTGATGTGGCTGGAGATGCACGGCAATACAGGGGAGGCCCGCTGATGGTTGATAGTACACTAATTAAGATACTGCTGGTGCACTTTTCTTTTTTGACAACGCAGACATGCTCTGATCCAACCTCTGCTTGCCGTTTTGTTTCAATACGCGTCTGCTCCTTGTTTCCTTCTAATATGCCCATTAGTTTTCATTCATCTTTAGTTTTTTATTCATTAGACTTCTATGTTTTTCTGTGTGGATTGTGCTCTGCTCTGTTCTGCTTGAGAAACTTTGTTTGAAATAGACAGATTTTTCTTTTATCTATTAAGGTTTCTCCATTGAGCTGATGTAAAACAATTGAGCTTTTGGGAACTATTTGGCTGCAGCTCGTTGCTGGAGAGCATTCAGCATGTTTGAGGTTTTATCGTATTCCGCTACTCATCTTGCTGTCCGCCGGATTGGAGACC
The DNA here is from genome assembly GCF_004355925.1 of Anarrhichthys ocellatus. NCBI lineage: Eukaryota > Metazoa > Chordata > Actinopteri > Perciformes > Anarhichadidae > Anarrhichthys > Anarrhichthys ocellatus. Next base: position 1,066 of record NW_022284217.1, read on the forward strand.
CCATTGATCATATCAGATTGGTTAAGTAATTGATTGTTACTGGTTATTAACCTCCCAGAACTCTGGACCTGTTTGCCAGCCACTGAGAACAGCCTGTAATCAGTCACAAATGGCAGCCGCTAATGAAATTAGTTCCTGGTTCTGCCTCACAACTTTGTTTGTTCCACAAAGTATTGGCAAGGGCATAGAGATGCCATGGTTTACTCTCCCCAGAGAATGGAGTGATAGAACATCAGAATGCAGATAATGAGTTGCTGGGCCTGTGTTGTTTCTTTGTAATTACTCATGTGTCTGACCGAAATATAAAGATGAGGACAGGAAAACTTCTGCTTGCCACAGTTTGTGTAATGTCCACAGTGTCCCTGCAGACATGAGGCCTGGATAGGGTTGGAACAGATATTAGTGAGCTGTTTGACACAGTCTATGTTCTGATCCAATATTATTTTTCTCACTATATTTCAAAAGCCGTCTTCAAGCATTATGGAAAATGCAATTGTTGCAATCTTACCCATAGCCAGAGGGCCATTTTCCCCCAAACACCTGTTGGGAGTGTTTGGGGGGAAAATTGCTGTTGGGCTCCGTTCGCACAAATTTAAAAATATGCAGCATCTGAGCAAATTATAAACTAAGATAATCAAGGTTATACACCATTGACGGCTGCCTTGCTAAACTGCTGCATCTCTCAGTTGTGTGGTGTCCACAAAGACAAGTGTTGCTGCTTCAGTGCCAAGTAAATGTTTTCTTCAACACTTCGAATTGTGTTTCAGGCCACCAGAAGGACACTTAGTCAATTATATAAGTTTTCCTTAAGGGGAATAGCAAAGTAGTAGAAGTAGCATAGAACACCCTCCATGAAAATGTTAGGGTGGTAATAGCTAGATGGCAATATTTTCCCAGTAATAGATCTTTTGCTCCATTCATTTGCCAGTCCAGTCAGAGAGACTTAAAAGGGATGGATACAAAGCTGAAGGTATTTAAAACCCTTAAAGATTAGGGGCTTAATTGTCAACAGTGGTTTGTAACGGTTTTAAAGGCTCCATCAAATGTCCTGCCGATACAGTCGTCAGATCAGAAAACACATTTTCAAAAAATGCCAGACTGTTCCTTTAAAGCTCACAGATACTGCTAATTAGAGTAAAGCCCAATGCAACCGGTCTGCATAGCTGTCTTTGTCACTGTGATTGAATTTCTTCAAAGTTCTTTCATGCATCATTTCCACCATTTTGTCCACCTGCCTGTGTACCTCATCCACCACGCTCTGCGGAGACAATGTGATTGCAACATAATCAATCGTGTTTCCACAGATTAGCCAGAGCTTATCAGCAAGCCAAAGCAGCCCGATTGTTTCCCAAAGCATGACCAGATGACTGCTCGCCACTGGGTTTGGAAATGCCTCTGATTATCTTGCAATAACCAGAGAGTGAAATCCATCCACTCAAGAGTCAGCTTTTGTCAAGGCTTGACTGAGATGCATCTTATCGCCAAGTACCAACGATTGGACTTCATGACATGCGAAATCTGAATATTAAGGAATATGAGAGAAAGTGATCGTCCAGCAGTACCAGTATGAGTTAGGCTGATACAATGATGTCCAAAAGTGGCTTTGGAGTGCCTCGCACTGAGGGGATTTAAGGCTTGAAGAGGACTTCAATACTGGTGTGTGTGTGTGAGAGTGTGTTCCCCACAACTGGGATTGTGTAGCCATGGTGACGGCTGTGAGAGACTGTGAGAAAGCCATCTCCAGGAAGTCATAGCCGCAGGATGAAGCATATGTGGCATGAGGATGGCACCAGAAGGCTGCGTCGTGGATGTCCATTTGGCCATCTGTTGTGGTCCTGCAGCCAGGGCCAGGAAGCACCCCCCCCCCACACACACACACACACACACACACAGAAAGGACGGCTTTTTAAATGCCAGGGCCCAGGCCTCGTGTCCCTCGGCACATCCCAGACACTGAGCTTCAGACGCTCTCGGTGGGACTTCCAGAAAACATCCCCGACTGGAGCGATGACTCCGTGCAGTGCATTTGTTGGTGTGCAGTGTGGGACTGCTAGAGTGGAAGCGGCCGCAGCATGGCTCACTCATCGGCCAAAGATCATTACTCTTCCTTAACTCGGGCCAAGTCCTCGAGCTGCTCCACTCTGCTCCAAACAGGGAGCCCATTACCAGCCTGCTCACTGGAGGTCTGTCCACACGGCCTGAGGAGACCTATTGGCATTCCACCGCTGGTTTGGGACATCTGTACTGCCATTAGCCATACTTTACCTATAAATATAAAAAATGCTCAGATTTCTTGTGAAATAGAAGTAGTGACATGTCAGAAGTTGGGTGTCAGTTTGGAGGGACCAGACTCACAGCCTTCCATCACACTAGGGATTATAACACAATGTGGAAGATGAATAAAAAACTATTCCCCAATACGTTTGGGACAATAGTTTTCAGTGGTTATTTTTTATTTTCCTGTAAATGGTTGTTTCACATGACTGCACAGCCTCTGATGCTACAAGACACTGTGGTTGTGCATGACTAAATTGAAACATTTGTACCAAGGAAATGAAGTATGATATTTATTCACCTGAATGTGTTAATCCCAAAATGTTTTTTGCCGTATTTTAAGGTTTTATATATGTGCATATAATCATATACAACTTTATTGTGAAGGGGATCTACATGAAATTTGCTTCATGGCAAGAACTAAACCTGTGACAACGGTTGCATGTGTCGATATTTCTGCCACTTTCACATAACTTTGTAATGAAAGCTGTACTTAAGGCAGGTGCAGCTTTGCTGATGACATCTTCAAAGTATGAAGATTTTAACTGAAAAACACATTTGCCCAAATCTTTAACGGTTCTGGCAGAAAACACTTGTCTCCCTCTGTATGTTTTATCAGAGCTTCTCCTTGCTTTATGGACATGAACAGGGCCGGCCGCTATGTGCCCTTCAGTGCATGTTAATGCATGCGAGCCTGCCCCCTTGTTCATCTCAGGGCGACCAGTCTGCACTGCTCTCATACGTGTTTTACAACTGGTGATGCCAGTCCCCCCCGATGGCTCAGGTAAACACCATTAGCTCTGTCAGCACCGCCGCCACCGTCTGCGCTGTTAGCCCCATGCTCGGAACATTTAAAAAGATAGCTTTTCATCATTGTAGACAAAAAAGCAAAACGTATCAAGCGAAAATTGATTAAGTTGTAATGGCACGGCTCTGAAAATATGCCTTTTAAGGGGTGAGCAGACAGCAGTTCAATCAGGAGGAACTTTATTACATTTTTAGAGGCCAAGGATGCAATGATTAATACAGGAATATCCACCAATGGAGTCTAGACACTGATGGTGGTGAAGAGATGAAGGGAAACCCTGAAGATCTGGATGGATGGGATGCGGAGCAAGGCTTCTGATGATGGAAGGAATCCTGGGCACTGAATGAGACGAGAAAAACATTGCCATGATTGGCTCTGGAATATCCTGGCAAAATCTGGTTGTTTTTACCGAATAAGTTGTGCTAGTCAGCAGACACAGCAAGAGAATAAATGAGGCATTAAGTCTTCTTGAATTAACTTCAAATGAAGCTTTATTTGTTGAAACATGCCTTCACA
>NW_022284218.1:0-4663 GCF_004355925.1 Anarrhichthys ocellatus
CTCCGTCTGTCGGTCACGTGCAGAGGTGGTGACACAGAAACTACGTCCATCTCCTTCTGCTGCTCCTTCAGTGCTTGTTTTGTTTTCTTCCTGCTCAGTGAGCTTTCCATTGCAATTGTCAAGTGTGTATCTGAACCAACTTGATGTCTGCTCCAAAATATCTAAATTACACACAAAATATCTCAAAGAAAGATTGCCATGGAAATCAAAGCAAATTCATGTTAGCTTTAAGATAAACCCTTCTCCCATGGCCTTGCCTGTAGCATCAGCATGCTGTTTGTTATGTACTACACTAATGTCACAGGGTTTAATAAACATTGTAGCCTCAAGCAGGGCTTTACACCTTTATTCTTGCTATGACACAAAAAAGAGAATGCATTTTTATTCAACGTGTTCTTCCTGCCTATCAGAAAATGAGCATTGTAGCTCACCTAATAGCTTAAGTAGGTGACTTGAATGCTGGATGACAACTGAGACCCTTTAGCGAGGACATTTTTCTGGATTGAATTTGTGGATTCAGGGAGACAAGAGGCTTTGCAGTTCAAGATAACAAGGCCAGGCTCTGTGATGTGTGAATAATGGCCGGACAGAGGTTTAGACATCATTAGAATAATCAGTCCTGATGTGGCTGGAGATGCACGGCAATACAGGGGAGGCCCGCTGATGGTTGATAGTACACTAATTAAGATACTGCTGGTGCACTTTTCTTTTTTGACAACGCAGACATGCTCTGATCCAACCTCTGCTTGCCGTTTTGTTTCAATACGCGTCTGCTCCTTGTTTCCTTCTAATATGCCCATTAGTTTTCATTCATCTTTAGTTTTTTATTCATTAGACTTCTATGTTTTTCTGTGTGGATTGTGCTCTGCTCTGTTCTGCTTGAGAAACTTTGTTTGAAATAGACAGATTTTTCTTTTATCTATTAAGGTTTCTCCATTGAGCTGATGTAAAACAATTGAGCTTTTGGGAACTATTTGGCTGCAGCTCGTTGCTGGAGAGCATTCAGCATGTTTGAGGTTTTATCGTATTCCGCTACTCATCTTGCTGTCCGCCGGATTGGAGACCCCATTGATCATATCAGATTGGTTAAGTAATTGATTGTTACTGGTTATTAACCTCCCAGAACTCTGGACCTGTTTGCCAGCCACTGAGAACAGCCTGTAATCAGTCACAAATGGCAGCCGCTAATGAAATTAGTTCCTGGTTCTGCCTCACAACTTTGTTTGTTCCACAAAGTATTGGCAAGGGCATAGAGATGCCATGGTTTACTCTCCCCAGAGAATGGAGTGATAGAACATCAGAATGCAGATAATGAGTTGCTGGGCCTGTGTTGTTTCTTTGTAATTACTCATGTGTCTGACCGAAATATAAAGATGAGGACAGGAAAACTTCTGCTTGCCACAGTTTGTGTAATGTCCACAGTGTCCCTGCAGACATGAGGCCTGGATAGGGTTGGAACAGATATTAGTGAGCTGTTTGACACAGTCTATGTTCTGATCCAATATTATTTTTCTCACTATATTTCAAAAGCCGTCTTCAAGCATTATGGAAAATGCAATTGTTGCAATCTTACCCATAGCCAGAGGGCCATTTTCCCCCAAACACCTGTTGGGAGTGTTTGGGGGGAAAATTGCTGTTGGGCTCCGTTCGCACAAATTTAAAAATATGCAGCATCTGAGCAAATTATAAACTAAGATAATCAAGGTTATACACCATTGACGGCTGCCTTGCTAAACTGCTGCATCTCTCAGTTGTGTGGTGTCCACAAAGACAAGTGTTGCTGCTTCAGTGCCAAGTAAATGTTTTCTTCAACACTTCGAATTGTGTTTCAGGCCACCAGAAGGACACTTAGTCAATTATATAAGTTTTCCTTAAGGGGAATAGCAAAGTAGTAGAAGTAGCATAGAACACCCTCCATGAAAATGTTAGGGTGGTAATAGCTAGATGGCAATATTTTCCCAGTAATAGATCTTTTGCTCCATTCATTTGCCAGTCCAGTCAGAGAGACTTAAAAGGGATGGATACAAAGCTGAAGGTATTTAAAACCCTTAAAGATTAGGGGCTTAATTGTCAACAGTGGTTTGTAACGGTTTTAAAGGCTCCATCAAATGTCCTGCCGATACAGTCGTCAGATCAGAAAACACATTTTCAAAAAATGCCAGACTGTTCCTTTAAAGCTCACAGATACTGCTAATTAGAGTAAAGCCCAATGCAACCGGTCTGCATAGCTGTCTTTGTCACTGTGATTGAATTTCTTCAAAGTTCTTTCATGCATCATTTCCACCATTTTGTCCACCTGCCTGTGTACCTCATCCACCACGCTCTGCGGAGACAATGTGATTGCAACATAATCAATCGTGTTTCCACAGATTAGCCAGAGCTTATCAGCAAGCCAAAGCAGCCCGATTGTTTCCCAAAGCATGACCAGATGACTGCTCGCCACTGGGTTTGGAAATGCCTCTGATTATCTTGCAATAACCAGAGAGTGAAATCCATCCACTCAAGAGTCAGCTTTTGTCAAGGCTTGACTGAGATGCATCTTATCGCCAAGTACCAACGATTGGACTTCATGACATGCGAAATCTGAATATTAAGGAATATGAGAGAAAGTGATCGTCCAGCAGTACCAGTATGAGTTAGGCTGATACAATGATGTCCAAAAGTGGCTTTGGAGTGCCTCGCACTGAGGGGATTTAAGGCTTGAAGAGGACTTCAATACTGGTGTGTGTGTGTGAGAGTGTGTTCCCCACAACTGGGATTGTGTAGCCATGGTGACGGCTGTGAGAGACTGTGAGAAAGCCATCTCCAGGAAGTCATAGCCGCAGGATGAAGCATATGTGGCATGAGGATGGCACCAGAAGGCTGCGTCGTGGATGTCCATTTGGCCATCTGTTGTGGTCCTGCAGCCAGGGCCAGGAAGCACCCCCCCCCCACACACACACACACACACACACACAGAAAGGACGGCTTTTTAAATGCCAGGGCCCAGGCCTCGTGTCCCTCGGCACATCCCAGACACTGAGCTTCAGACGCTCTCGGTGGGACTTCCAGAAAACATCCCCGACTGGAGCGATGACTCCGTGCAGTGCATTTGTTGGTGTGCAGTGTGGGACTGCTAGAGTGGAAGCGGCCGCAGCATGGCTCACTCATCGGCCAAAGATCATTACTCTTCCTTAACTCGGGCCAAGTCCTCGAGCTGCTCCACTCTGCTCCAAACAGGGAGCCCATTACCAGCCTGCTCACTGGAGGTCTGTCCACACGGCCTGAGGAGACCTATTGGCATTCCACCGCTGGTTTGGGACATCTGTACTGCCATTAGCCATACTTTACCTATAAATATAAAAAATGCTCAGATTTCTTGTGAAATAGAAGTAGTGACATGTCAGAAGTTGGGTGTCAGTTTGGAGGGACCAGACTCACAGCCTTCCATCACACTAGGGATTATAACACAATGTGGAAGATGAATAAAAAACTATTCCCCAATACGTTTGGGACAATAGTTTTCAGTGGTTATTTTTTATTTTCCTGTAAATGGTTGTTTCACATGACTGCACAGCCTCTGATGCTACAAGACACTGTGGTTGTGCATGACTAAATTGAAACATTTGTACCAAGGAAATGAAGTATGATATTTATTCACCTGAATGTGTTAATCCCAAAATGTTTTTTGCCGTATTTTAAGGTTTTATATATGTGCATATAATCATATACAACTTTATTGTGAAGGGGATCTACATGAAATTTGCTTCATGGCAAGAACTAAACCTGTGACAACGGTTGCATGTGTCGATATTTCTGCCACTTTCACATAACTTTGTAATGAAAGCTGTACTTAAGGCAGGTGCAGCTTTGCTGATGACATCTTCAAAGTATGAAGATTTTAACTGAAAAACACATTTGCCCAAATCTTTAACGGTTCTGGCAGAAAACACTTGTCTCCCTCTGTATGTTTTATCAGAGCTTCTCCTTGCTTTATGGACATGAACAGGGCCGGCCGCTATGTGCCCTTCAGTGCATGTTAATGCATGCGAGCCTGCCCCCTTGTTCATCTCAGGGCGACCAGTCTGCACTGCTCTCATACGTGTTTTACAACTGGTGATGCCAGTCCCCCCCGATGGCTCAGGTAAACACCATTAGCTCTGTCAGCACCGCCGCCACCGTCTGCGCTGTTAGCCCCATGCTCGGAACATTTAAAAAGATAGCTTTTCATCATTGTAGACAAAAAAGCAAAACGTATCAAGCGAAAATTGATTAAGTTGTAATGGCACGGCTCTGAAAATATGCCTTTTAAGGGGTGAGCAGACAGCAGTTCAATCAGGAGGAACTTTATTACATTTTTAGAGGCCAAGGATGCAATGATTAATACAGGAATATCCACCAATGGAGTCTAGACACTGATGGTGGTGAAGAGATGAAGGGAAACCCTGAAGATCTGGATGGATGGGATGCGGAGCAAGGCTTCTGATGATGGAAGGAATCCTGGGCACTGAATGAGACGAGAAAAACATTGCCATGATTGGCTCTGGAATATCCTGGCAAAATCTGGTTGTTTTTACCGAATAAGTTGTGCTAGTCAGCAGACACAGCAAGAGAATAAATGAGGCATTAAGTCTTCATGAATTAACTTCAAATGAAGCTTTATTTGTTGAAACATGCCTTCACA
>NW_022284219.1:0-4660 GCF_004355925.1 Anarrhichthys ocellatus
CATGCCTAGACTACAATAGTAATGTTGAGCAGTTGTGTTGCAGTCACATGCATGACAACACTGTATGCGCGTCTACCTGAACGGGCTCCTGCTGCTTGAAAACGGGCGTGAGGTCGGGCATGATGAGATGAACGTACTCCTCCTTGGTGCACTCCTCGGCGATCAGCAGCACGTTGGGCAGCACGAAGGGCACCATGTCCGGGTTGACAAACTCGGAGGTCAGTGCCGGCAGGATACGATACACCACCACTCTCTGAGAGAAGGAAAATAACAGAATGTCAGGAGCCACGAAAGAGCACTCACACGGGACTAACCGTAGGTTCACAGTGAGTTAATTCGGGGAAAAGAAGTACAGAGAAAAGGGAACAAAAATAACAGGAACTAGTTGAAGAAAATATATTTCTAAGAAACAGACCCAGACCTTGTGTTTGAGTGTGAGAGTTTATACGACACAACTAAACAGAGAGCATGTGAGAGCTTGTGTTCTGATAGATATGGGAGTTTCCTATACAAGATGAACGAGCAGTTACCTTTGGTAGTTTGGGCAGGACTTTGGGGAGGCTTTTGTAGAACTGGGACTTCTGTAGGTTGTCCCTCTGGAAGAGGGAGTCAAAGTACTGCAGGGTCACAGCACCCACGTCGTCAAAGAATGGAATCTGATTTTTACACAAAAGAAAGAAATGTTGTCCTTTAAAGACAATGAAAATGAGCCATTGCTTGTGTCTTCATGCGCATCGTGACCATGCAAACCTTCGTTATCTGGTCTGCATCCGGTCGGACGTTGGGTGTAATGCTGAGCAGCATTTTGACGTGCTCCCGAACCTCCTCTGGGATCTTGTTCAACACTGCTGGGCTTATGCTGCTCAGCTACAATGGAAAGACACGGGAAGCACGGCGCAGGACAGAGAAGAGGAGAATAAAACCAGTGTTTGATAAAGCACGCATGGAAAGAAAATAATTGCAGGGCCCTGTATTGTCGTACAATTGCTAGAATTCTCTGAGAGCTTTATGACCCTTTGTCTCTCCATTCATTCACGCTCTCTAAAGTGTGGCACACCTCCACCCACCTGGTCCAGCTGCCTGCTGAAGCTCTTAAATATGTCATGCTTGTTGACTTGGAAAACAGGCTTGCCCTCATTGAAGACGGCGTGCATGACCACGCCCAGCGAGTACATGTCGGAGGCGGAGTCACAGCTGACGGACAGGATGTACTCGGGGGCCAGGTACTCGGGGTTGGGGAGGCAGAGTGGAGGGAGGTTGGGCTCCCACTCTTTACACGTGTACTTGGGCTGAAGAGGATGAGACAGCGGGAGAATATAAAGATGTGGCAATACTGCAAGGCTTTATTTTTGGTAGAGCATACATTGAATAAGACGGACTGTACTAAAGTCGCAAAAAGGTCTGCCAACACACCTCAACATCTGAGGGGTCGGTGGTGGAGATGCTGAAGTCGAAGCCCATGATCTTCCAGGCTCCGCTCTTGTTGAGGATGATGTTTTCTGGAGACAAGTTGCCGTGGACCATTTTCACCCCACTGTGGAGAAAGGACAACCCCTCCGAGATCTGAAGGGATAGAAGAAGAAAAAAGAAGAAAATGTCGGTTTTGGTATGAAAGGGTGAAAATGCTTCTGTAATAACAACAGGATTAAGACTCTTGTGGTGGCTGAGTAGGATTGTTTGTAATTTGTGCGATTGACATTTTGACTCTGGAGTTATTGGAAATGTTTCAAAGTAAAAGTAAATTGAAAAAAGACCCCATTTCCAAAATTCATGACATGATTTTATCTGATGAAATATTCAGCTTCTATCCATATTTGTTGGCATTGAGGCTTTCAGAAACAACATTTACACTTCAGTCCAAAGGTTATTTAATATGAAAAAGAACAAACTGAATCAGCAGACGGCATTTTGGGTGATGACATTTGCATTTACGGTGGCTCTGAGTGGTCAGACAACTGACGGATGCAAAAAAATCGACCCTGTTCTGAAAACTTCTGATAAGAGATGTAAGTTTCGGAGCCGGTGTGTAAACATGATTTACATAACAAAAGATTGTATGTCATTTTAAACATTTTTGTCTGAAAATAAATCGATAAAGAATAACCCTTAGTTGCAGCCCTACATCGAGCGAGCTGCACTCTTACCTGTAACAAGCCATACTTGGTCTCCACATCATAGAGTTTGTACTCCTTGATGTCGTTGGGCATGGGGCTGGGCAGGTTGTCCCACTGGCCCAGAACATTGGCCAGACTGGCAAAGACCGGCTCTGTGCAGAACGCCAAGCAGTCTCTAAGGGCCAAACACAGAGACAGCATCAGTGTCATTTCAAACAACTGCTTTTTAAATGCGGAATTATTCTTGAACAGACAAGAGAGAAATAGCAACATGAGCAAAGACAAAAAACAGAGCCAGAGAAGTATTTTGAATTTAATTTGTTTTAATCACCGCGACTCTTCAAGAGGGTGCTGCACCGTCAGGAGACGGGGGTGACGCAGTCTGGTCAGCTGTTGCACCCCTTTTTTCAGCGAATCAACGATTTGGTCCTTCTCAAATTTCTGATACTTGTCAATCGTCTTCTTATCGAACACAAACACTGCTACTTCCTGGAGGGTCAAAGACAAACAACAAGGCACAAGACATTAGCTTCATCGAGTACCAATGATCCTCCTGGTGTGGAAAGGTCTGGTCAGAACAACAAACCTGTTTAGTTGACTTCTTGGTGCCATTGTAGATCCTCCAGCACAAGCCGGGACCCCCGCTGGCGATATGTCGTCCAACCTCAAACTCCCGCGTCACCGGGTTGCCCATGACGGCGCTGGTGACATCCGCCGTCACTTTGGTGACGGTGCTTTTTAGCTTGTTCAGCATAGACTCCATGTTCGCGCCTGACCTGGCAGCTGAAGTGAGAGAGGGGTGGATCACAGACCACCCAGGACAGGTGAGCGGCTCACGAAGAAAATACGGTTTTTAACCAGACAGTCAAAATGTCAAAAACAATGGTACTTTACAATCACTGAAAGAGGCAGCTGTAGCAAAAAGCCTTTCAATAATCCTTTTTGACGTGCACTCTAATGCACCTGCTTGACAATGTGCAAATGGATGTGCACACCGGTGTCCTGCCTGTGCTGGCTGAGTAGAATAAGCACCAGAACAGCCGGAGCTGTCCCCCAAAATAAAACATGACTCACAGCAAACTCAGACACACCACATTAAGGCTCTCTTTCAAAATACTTCACAGTGACTTGAAAGCAACAGGAAGTCAGAGAGAAAAAACATGGCTGCCAAGTTCTGTTTATGTGAACAGCTTCTTCAGGGTTTTATCAGTCTTAAGTGGGCTTCTAGCACTTTGATGTGAATTGAGATGTTACAACGTGCAAAGTTAAATCCTTACAGATTCCGGTATAAAAAACATATTAAGCACGAGTATTAAATGGATCAAAGCACACTCAATTTTAAATCAGAATTTGAAAGCCCTTGCCAATTCTGTTACTCAACTGCAAGAGAATCACACTATTGCGGTACTATAACTGTGTCATTGCTCATTATTTACTTTGTGATGGATAGACATCGTAGAGTCAAAAATGCATACCAAAGGAATCAATACCAAACGCAAATCTAAGGCTAGAGCACGGCCTACTAATTAAGATATATTTCATTAAATATGACCCCTAGCACGAGGCTGTTTAAAGCGTTTACCTGCAACAGGTAGGACGGTGCATTTGCCAAAGATTAGCCCAGTCGTTAGCTAGCTAACGTTAGATAGCCGTCGACAGTTTATACCATGACTAACATTGTTGTGGTTTTTGACAGGCTAGTAGCGAGGAGCTAAAACAATCTTTTCAACGCTGGGTTGAAGCATTCAAATATTGTATTCGTTGCTTGGCGTGACTGTCACGTTTGATCGAGAAATAGCTTGATGTTAGCTCACTTCATCGCGTTGTTTAGCCTGTGCGCACAAAGCAACAATGCGCAAGTAGACAGTGACGTTAGTCATTACCGCTACAGACAACGTGTCATTCCGACATCCTCCAGATACATACCTTGATATAAAGACGGCTCTCCCTTTTATTTTCTTGTTATCCACTGACTCTCAGCTGTCAGTAATGGGTGAGAGACACAGCCCCCATGTCTTCCAGTGGCATACGATATGTGGTAACGTTAGCTTTAGTGCGCTAGTGGAGGGAGCAACCCTACTTCCGGGTTTGTCAGGTGGGTGTGACGTCATCTGAGGCTACACTGTTTTGCAGCCGCTCCAAATAAACTGTACATAAAGTCTCTAAAAAAAATAGAGTATGTGATCAAGAATTATATTTTAAAAATGCAGTTGCAATATGGCTGACATTTCTAATCAGGTAATCTATGTGGCGGTCACATAATTTGGTGTAGTATGGGGGGGTGGTGGAAAAGAAATCACTGTAATTCATTGAGGTAACCTCTGTAGAAATATCTAATTTTAACTGTCTCTTGTTAGCAAACCCAGAAGATCATCAACTATACTAGTACACACACACTAAAAAAACTACAGCAAAATCTTGTTTGAGTGAACATCAGTTCAAACTTTTATTAGACATGTTGTCACAAAAGACAAAGCATGTTTCAGCATCATAAAGTGCAATCGAACATGATTTCAGTGTATGTAGAGAACAAAACAGGCAGACTG
>NW_022284220.1:0-4657 GCF_004355925.1 Anarrhichthys ocellatus
TATATATATATATATATATATATATATATATATATATATATATATTTAAATATTCTTTCCTCACCCCAACAGAGAGTCTCTCCACACTGAACACGATCTGTTCTGTGGACACGAGGATCATCCGCGACCTCACTTGAGTGACGAGTTGATGTAATGAGGCTGTTGTGTTAAGTCAGCAAACAGATGGGCCGAGGCATTTCAGGAACGCCTCCAGCTGCAGTAAAACACGCAGCCTGTTCCGCTTTATATAACGACCGCTTTTCATTTCAACAGAATAACTGCACAGATTTATGAACGATAGTTTGAATTTAGAATAACAGCCTGAACAGAGCTGGTGTTGCTCAACACGGGCCCCCGAACCGTCATCAGATGAAGACGTTATTTACAGTAAATGTGTGTTTGTTTCTTTAATAAACACTCAGGCTTTAAGATTAAAATAGATCTTCGTATTTACAGCACATGCAGAGGTTGAATCCAGCTGTGTGAATGCTTTTACATAAAGGGGTCAGTGTGACGGGTTTCTAAGGCTCACGACGCACCGCGTGTCCTCGGTAATGAGAGCGGATGCGTGGTCCCGGTGCACATGTAACCGCCACTTGTCATGACTATTTCCACTTCCCTTTATTGGCCTTGCTGAGAGCTGAGATACACAGAGTGTGAAGGAAAAGGAATTACCACACTCTGAAATCTGAGCTTTTATTTTCCTCCCACATCAATGAAACACCAGACATCTGATCTGAGAGGGGAATCAGCCTGCACAGAGGAACGGGCTCTATGTCCACAATGGATGATGTGTGTGTGTGTGTGTGTGTGTGTGTGTGTGTGTGTGTGTGTGTGTGTTGCTTCTGTGTACATGTGGGCATGAGTCTTAGTCAGACTCTGAGTGGGAAGGTGCAGGTGTGTGTGTGTGTGTGTGTGTGTTAATAGGGGGCGGTAGAAGGAGAGTCTAAGCCGTCAGCTTACATGCCCGTGGCATCATGGCTTTGATCCAGTGGGAGGAAACTCAGCAGAAGTGATCGGAGGTAAAAAGGATATTATCTAAATAAAGAAACAAAGAGGAAGAGGGGAGGCTGGGATTGATCAGCAGACACGTGTGTGTGATGGATAGCTGTGTGATTGATTGTAAATTCTGCCTCAGAAGGATCAGCGGGATGGACGGATGGTGTGGGGAGGGGGAGTGGGTGGGGGGGGAGTGATGAAAGAAAGGATCAAGTGTGATTTCCCAGAAGGGATATAGAGATGGATGGAGAGGAGCTAGTGGATGGAGAATGAGAGGACTTTATTAAATGCTTTTTGGTTTAAAGTATTACAGCTCGTTGCCTCGGGGGGAGCAGCTGGTATCTGAATGTGTCACAAATTCTCTACTTTTTAAGTCGATAACATGTCGAAGTGCTCATCACAATTTCCCACAAGCCTTAAAGGAAATAGCTTTTTGTTGCTGAGAGTTAAAGAATCCATCTCACTCTCACCTTCGATCCGACGCTATATCATGGAGACGTTTAGCGTAGCTTAGCATGAACGCAGGAGACGATGGCTAGCATGGCTCTGTCCAAAGGTAAAAACAATCTGCCTCAAGCTTTGTTTGTACTCTCACGTTCATTACATTATTCTCCAAAAGGCAGAACGAACAAAACAAACTGTGAGGAGTCAAGAAGAAGAGTGTAAAACGCCATCAACCAACCTCCACCATGACGAGGAGGGATTGTAATTTACCATAAACTCAATTAATATGCTGCAGATGCAGAGGAACCCAAAGACAAGCCTTAAAGCTTCAGCTCTCTGTGAGTCCCTCCGAGTCTCTTCCTCCCTGCCCTCTCGCCTTCAGGTGGATGAATGCCTTGCCTTTGGGTTGAGAGCAGTAAGTTAGCTAGCAGCTGGGGCCTGTGATGATGGAACGGAGGTGGCCCTCCAGGAAGCCACGCTCGCCGAGGTCTCGCTAACCTTGGAGCGACTAGAAAATAGCCTCATTCATCTGCACAGAGAGACCTCCAGCTAACCCAGACCCGCTGTGAATCACTCACGGCACAACTCGTCTCACTCACGTGCCGTCACACGGGATCCCAACGCGTTCTTCAGAAACACACATGCGTGGCCTTGCATGAAGGCTGCAAACATCTGCAGTTCGTCCACTTACTTTGTTCTTTTTCATTAGCGTGTTACACGGTCATACGGTCGTTATACTCACATGAGATGTCTAAACTCACGGGAGTTGTAATCCAGTGAGGAACTACAAGTGAAGCTTAATTACATGTTGAGAGCTGGTCTGTTGACAGAAAGAAGAGGAGGATGAAGGAGTCCTGAAGAGATGCGGTGGAAGTAGACGTGACAGACATGTGTAAAGAAGGAGGGAGAGAGGAAGGAGTGATGAGGATGGATGAGTTTCCATCCTCGCGTCCTGCTCCCAGTGGAAACCAGTGAGGAGGTGTCCAAGGCCGCTTGATCTTAGATGAGATGACCAAGCTCTCGCAGTGGGAGCTCAGCACTCCACACATGCTTTACAACGCCCCCATGAGCTCATCCAGACATGTCCAAAATACAAACGAGCCGCTATCAAAGCAGAATCTTTCTTCTTTTAGCAACAATTCAGCACCTTTTATTTCACATCTCCTCTGGAACAGTTACAGCATGGAGGGTTTCAACACTTTGAGTCATTTTAGAAGCTCATGCATGAGAGGTGTCTCTGTGGGCGGAAGCAGAACTATTCTCTGGACATGTTAAGATCGTGCTGGCTGGTTGTTTTTATTTACAAACAAGCCAACAGTGGAAGAAAATACAAGTTCCTCTCAATACGTTCAGTCACTGACTCTACGTGACTGTGAGTCGGGGGGGTAGCAGACGGCTAGTGCTGCTAGCTTGTCCATCTCCAGAACTGGATAGTTAGCTAACTAGCCAACAGCTGGATGAGTCAAATTCAACTCAACTCAATGCTTCATCCAAACAATGAAAGGTTATTTCTTCATCTATTAGTTTTGCTTATGAGCAACAGTTTCTCTCCATCTCACTAATAATCTAGTGCAGCAGCCGTGATGCTGAGGAGGTTTAGCTGAAGGCTAAACTATTAGCAATAGTTTCTCTCCATCTCTTAAACACTTTGCCGATATTGTGGCTCAAATCATCTCAAATGTACCCAACAACACAGCAAGGTGACTTTAGCCCACTCCTCGTAGTGATTGGTGATTTGGGCCCAGCTAACACCATGATGTCATCATTGGGTCTATTGGCTGCAATCCTGTATCTTTTCACTAGTTGATTTTTTAATATCAGCATATCTTAAATTAGAGCAAATTCTCTTTCCTATGAGCAGTGTTCTGTCAGCACATTGTTGGTGTGTTAGAGTTTTGTTTCAGCAGTTGGCTCAGTGGTCATTTGAGTCATCACAGCTCTAAACGTGGCGAGGTTTGCCCGTGACAGATGGACGGCAGACCTCACATCGTCCTGGGAGGCCTGAACCACTGACTTATAGCGATGGGGTGCAGGACTGGAGGATTGGATCACCCCGGGAGGAAGTCGGAGCACAACAGGAGAGGCCAGTCTCAAGCTAAGGCGCGTAATGAACCGGCCCGAGGTGCCCGTCTCTCATGTCAGAGGGTGCAGGAGGGGCAAGGAAACAGGGAGGCAAATGGAAAGGTGAGGAAAGCAGCAGGAGGAGGTTGGACAGGAGTGATGGAAAGCAAAAGGGAAAATGAACACGGTTCACGCATGATGGATCAGCATGGATGACGGGTGGAAGGAGATGGCAAACTGGGTTGCATTTGTGTAACACATGTCCCTGCTCCAGTCTCATTGTTATTGCTAACATAGAGTGTGTTTCTGTGTCCTTTTATTTCCTGTGTGTAAACGTGAAAAACAAAAGCTTTTCCTGAGCGATGTTTTTAACTCCGTGCCCCAGGTGATGCTTCATCACCATATTTTCCTTTATTTTAAAAAAGGCTGAGCACATAAGTTAGCCCCGACATCCCTTCAGATCGCTGTTGTTTACTGTTTACTTATTTACAGCCTGGAGCAGAGATGGAAAGGTTGAGCGAGTCGAGACCTTTTTCCTTCATCGCACGGCGCTTCACGACGCCTCTTTTCATCTTCAATAACCGTTTACTTATGTTTCCTGTCAAACCTCATGTTGAATCCTCCAGATCTTTGTCTGATGGAAATATGAAACTGTTTTGGATTCCCGGGGAGCCATAAAAAGAAAGGAAAGGAGGGAGAGAGTGAGGGAAGCGGAGCGAAGAGCTCGCTGTTGGGCCCGGTGGTGTGGGGCAATCTGTCAGCGCTAACAGATTGTGCGATAGGGTAAATAGGGCTTGTTGTGATGGCTGCTGGCGTCTACGTCTTTCTCTCTCTCGCTCTTCTCTCCCTCTTTGGTATTCACGGCTCGTGGAATAATGAAGATGACGAATTATTCACAATCGGTTGCCCGCTGTTGTGGGTCAGGAGAGTACTGGCCAGACATGGCCGCCTCCCTCACATGCTCTCTCTCTCTCTCTCTCTCTCTCTCTCTCTCTCTCTCTCTCTCTCTTTTGCACAGACGTGCACAAATGCTCACAAAGCAAAAAAACCTCCGTGTCTGAAAAGTGAAGTCAATGCTGAAGAGTCTTGAAACTGCATTCTCTCTGCTGTCCAGCAGGGGGCGACTCCTCTGGTTGTATAGAAGTCTATGAGA
>NW_022284221.1:0-4657 GCF_004355925.1 Anarrhichthys ocellatus
GCTGTGTTTGCACTTCATGGAAGTTAATTGTAACATTTTGGACGCCTGAAAATGATTCAGCGTTCTGTTGTATTTATCGCCACCATCTTCTGTCACTTCTGGTCTGCAAAAAACAATATTGCTACAAAAAAAACAAAATAGTTTTCGTCTTCCAGCTCAGTGGGTTTTCAGTTCATGAAGGTTAATTGTAATCTGTAACGGATGTTTACATCAGACGGTTTGGGTAAAGATTGTAGTTTTCTCCTGACATAACCTGGAAGTTTCTTTATAATCTGAATATCTGGTTTCTCATGTTTCTTGAGCGCTGCTAACTCTTACAATCCACACACCCATTTGTATATATTTTCCCCCAAGTCATCTGGGATATGTAGTACCTCCGGGTTTCATGGGTCTGCCCTCGGGTCTTCTCCCAGTTGGATGTGCCCAGAATACCTGCACAGGGTGGCGTCCAGGAGGCATCCTAATCAGACGCTCCAAACACCTCAGTCGGCTCCTGTCAATGCAAAGGAGTCACTCCGTCAGAGCTCCATCCGGTTATCTGAGCCTATCTGACTCCAGCCAGCCAGTAAAAGAATCAGATTGTGGCCACACGATATCAATATTTCAGTCATTATCCAAAACTCATGGCTTAGGTAAGGAGATGGACGAATGCACAATGTGCTTTTTTTTTTTAACATGAATGATGGCCAAAACTATGAAAATTACCGCGAGACTGTGATCAATCTTTAAAAGAACAGCAGGGAGCACCTGAAGGTGTGAGCAAAGATCCACAAGTCGGCCACTAATGGCGGCGTCCAGCTGCAGTGTGATGGACCGGGAGCTGTGCCGTTAAAGGTTACGGTAGCGTATTGTGCGCCTCCAGCAGTCCCCCCCCCTTTGCACCGCACTATAATCAGTTGAGTGTGTTCACGGCGTTTGGTGTGTGATCACTCAAAAGTCCTATTGTGAATGGGGATTGCAAAACACCAGGGCGCTTATGAGTAATGGACAAAGGGGGGTCCCTGTTCCCTAACCGGCCTTCTCCATCATAGGCAGCAACTGCCCTGCAGGCAGGCACAGAGGGAGGGTGGGTGAGCCATGCCAGCGGGGGGGAGGGTGGGTATAGGCCTGCGAGCCTTTGATGCTCGCCCCACCTACGTGATTCACAGCTGGTCATTTGTTTTTCCTGTATGTAGCGCTCTGTGAGCGCTGCGGCGGCCCTTTCTGATCACCTTAAACGTGGGCACGGGGGTGTGTGAATGCACGCCGGCAACAAGCCAGTCACATCCTCAGCTCCTAATCAGGGAGCCAGGCCGCGTCCCTCCTCCCCCTATACTCCCCCCTGACCGACCAGAGGAAGGGAATTACATTTCCCATGGGTGGCCTGGCGCTGGGAAACAAGCCCCCACTGGCCTTGTGTATGGGGGGGGGGGGTAAGATGAAGATAGCCTGTGGGATAGATTGAAAAAGTGACAAAATCTTCCCCAAATCAGAGAGGTGACCTAGCCCAGATTGTTTGGCAGATTAAAAGTCAAAGTTTGTGATACTTTTCATTTGTCAGGCTACAGTGATTGATTTGTGCTCTAAACCCCTTTTAAGTGCAGCGGCATCACGGCGGTCGCAGGGGGCCGTGCCGCTCCCGATGACATTAGGAACACTGAGGTAGAGATATAGAGGCTCACCCCTCCCATCTACACTCCACGGTTACTTGTTCCACACTAATATCTCGTGAAATGAGATGAACGGCGAGAGGATTTAGTTGACGAATCGATGGGTCAGTCGACAGAAAGCTGTTTTGATGAACACAAACGTGCTTCATCACATTCACAGGTTACAGCTGCTCAACTATGAAGATTTGCTTTTTTGCTTTGTATCATAAATTACTTTACATTTTCTTAATTTTTGGCAATTGGTTGGACAAAACAAGGAATTTGAAGACGTCAATTTAGCCAAATCGTAACGGTCGTTTTCACTTTTTCATGTCGTCTTCAGACTCGGGCGTTAGTTGTTGGTTTGAGGAAGGTCGTCAAACATATTTAAGTAATTTGCTTGCTCAAAAGAAAAGTCTTACAAAAACGTTATCCAAGGACTACATATGTAAATTAAAGTAATTATCCTTTATTTAGTTGCATATTTGTTCCATATTGTTTTGCTGCGAGACACCTTCAACACAAGCTGTTTTAAAAGCCCGCATCAGTGAAGAACTTTATCTTTAAGCATCGCTCGGAGTTCGTGCCGTAACATTGACACTGCTGCTCTCTATCAACAGCTTTATCTAAATCATGTTATTCCACTATATCTTTTGTGAAGGCTCCATAAAGAGTCCGTCGTTTAAATAGGCGCCGGATGCCTCTTGCTCCATTCTCTGACCCCGTGAAGGTCACTGTCAGTCTTTGTAGTAAAACTTTATGAGATGAAAGAATCCCCAACTGAGTGGAGACCTTGGTCTGTAATTGCTTGATACCCTTCTGCTTAATACGAGAGAGGGAGGGAGAGAGAGGGGGGGGGGGGGGCGGAGGCTCAGACGGCGAGAGAGTCTCATCTGTGATATTCACAGATGAGATTGAGTGACTTGGAGTTGAATATTCCGGATGATTCAGCTGGACGCCGCGGTCGGGCTCATCCTCCTATTGTTGTGTTTCTCTATGGCCACAGATGGGATAACAGTGTGTGTGTGTGTGTGTGTGTGTGTGTGTGTGTGTGGCGCTTTTGTTGTCTCCGTGCTCATCGCTGCTCTGTTCTTTATGATCCCGATGTCCCCGGTCTATTCTACACACAACGCCGATTGTCTGTGCAAACAAAAACCCCTCCCTCCCAAGTGATCACTTTCATTGAACCGTGGACACTGTATGAAAATATGTACTCCGGCATTCATGCGAGGAAAAGGGCAGCCGTCAACAATACCTTTCTGCCTTTTTCAATACGCAGTGCACATCAAAAGACAAGGCGGGGGGGGATAAAAAGATGCGGCGGACTTGCCAAGGACTTCACAGTCATTCCACTTTTTGTGTCTTTTTTTGTGTCCTCTTCATAAAGAATAACAATGGCTGATTGTCTCTTGTCTCTCGCTGGGAGCCAGGCGGGGACGATCAGAGGAAGAGTAATAGGACGCACAGGTTCGGGGCATATGCTGGCGCAGACATGGCCCCTAAACTTCCTCTCCATCATTCTCTCCATTTACCCACCGCTGAGGCACATCTGGGTCCAGGTGGCATCCGAACATGTTGTCAGCATGTTGCGGTAACTGCCTTAATGGCTTGAGTCATTCTAACTGACAAGATGGGAAAACAGACATGGCAGAGTCTCACTCAGCCTCTTTATCTTGTGTTTACCCACCACTGTTCCATTGATAACAAAGAGCCTCCCACCTCCGCGGCCTGCAGAGGCCCCGAATCGGCCGGCCAGGTTAGAGTCCTCTGGGTTTTCATGAAGCAGATCAAACAGAGCAGCTCTGCAGCGGTCGACTCGTGTAAACACACACACACACACACACACACACACACACACATGGCTGAGAATTAACAGCAAGTGAGACTGAATGAGATTTTTTTATGTGCCGTGTTTGGCTCCTGACTGCGACGGCTTAAAATGCGAGAGCTAACCAATCGGTAGTGACTGACATATCCGTTTAACGTCAGTCAGTCCGACACTGAAGCTGCCGTAGAGGTTGCTATGAGCAGTTAGCTCAACGTTTCTGGCAATGAATGAAGAGCAAAGCAGATCTGAGAGCTCTTACAACATCTCGTGTATATCTTCTTGTGGATCTCATCACCATTTGTTCTGTCAAAGTCGTCCAACTGGATGTGTCCAATGGGGAAGCAGACGCCCATAAACACCTGATGTTATTTCTTTGGCTGTCCTTGACCAAAGAAACTCTACGTCTTCTAACTCTCATTCAATTTTGTCGACAAATCGATGAGCTGATTTAATCGAAGAATCTGAAAAGCTGACTAAAAAAATCCCTTAAAAGCACCACTTTTTACCAGAGATGTGCTTTCAAGTTTCTTGGAAATAAGTCATTCAGCGTGAAAAAAACCCTAATTGACTAATTAAATAAAACTCAGTGGACTGAGACCAAGACGAGAGATTAGTCTCCAAATCGACTAACGAGGGGCGACCGTCATTATTGCTATTACTGAAGATTTCAAAGATGTTGCTGACAATTGTTGTGGCAAGATTGTTTTACTCCATCGAAGCATCAATTCAGTATGATTCAATTCAGCCTCGACTTACTGCAGTCAGACCCACTGTCGCTCTGCTAATGGTTTAATGAAGGAATGTTTCTGTATCAGTCAGAACCAATATTGAAATTCTCCTCAATAACACTAAAGACGTTTTGATGCATTCTCCTGAAATGTAGGAGGCACAGAGGCACACATCAAGTCATTATCAGACCCTAGAATTAAAACAGGTGATGCGTATAGTTAACTTAGGGCTTTTATTGTGAAATGTAAGGAAGGAAGGATCTGGTCTGCACTGTTGTTTCAGGAGAAACTAGTTTTCCACAACGTGAACGGTTGATGCCTTTATTTGAAAGCTCAGATTATTGAGCTCTAATTATTGTTAGAATAAAAAAAGAAAAAGACCTCTTTACAAAACACAGTGTTGCTTTTTTGCTGCGCAATATTTGTGTTCTTTGTGAAAGTATTTGTAACAGTTTAAACAATACGACGCCTAT
>NW_022284222.1:0-4656 GCF_004355925.1 Anarrhichthys ocellatus
TGTGTGTGTGTACCTGCAGAGTGTGTGTACCTGCAGTGTGTGTGTGTGTACCTGCAGAGTGTGTGTGTGTACCTGCAGTGTGTGTGTGTGTGTGTGTACCTGCAGTGTGTGTGCTCTCAGTCAGACAGCGGTGAACACTCTGAGCGTCCTCTCTGATCTTCTCCAGATCTTCAGTCACTGAACTGAAGATCTCCAACAGATCGGCCTCCTCCTGACAATCATCATCAAACTGTTGATCACTGATACTCGTCATCACTGATCACTGACGATCACCAGTAGTGAGACACACAGGTGCTATTGATCACCTTGTGGTTGGTGCTGACAGTTGACAGGTCGACCGTCTTACTGACGAGGTTCTTTAGGATCTCCATTCTTTTATCAGCTCGCTCCTCGAGGATCTCCTTCTCCTTCTCCAGACGCTCACTGACACACACACATTAAAACACGATGTCACATGTGTGTCACATTACAGTCACGTGACACACTGTAGTTCAGTCACATGATCACGTTACCTGTAGTCTTTCTCCATCTTGTTGTAGAGCTCCATGAACTCAGCGCAGACTTCCTCTCTGATCTGAGCCTCCAGCACCAAACGCAGCGCAGCCTCTCTGTCTGACGTCTGACACACACACACACACACACACACACACACACACACACACACACACACACATAACATTTTTTCAGTGTTCAAGGATTTTAAGAGAATACAACTTCTCCAGAAAACAGAAATAACTTAAGTTAGATCATTACCTTCTCTTCTCCCTCCATGGTCCTGTCACCTTCCTCCTCCTCGTCTTCCTCACCGCCTGCCTCCAGCACTGTTCCTTCTATCGCACTCTCCTCCTCCTCCTCCCCCCCCCACTCTTCACCGTCCTCATCCTCCAGCACATCCTCCAGAGTCTTCTCCCAGGCGACCAGCGAGCTCTTCCTGCCCCGCCCCGACACGTTTCTGCGGCGGTCGGCGTCCTCGATGATTAGCGACAGCTCCATGGCCGAATTGTGGGGGACGTCGTCTGGGACCATCGGCCTCGAGTTCAAGACCACCACCTGGACCAGAGAGAGAGTCACGGTGCTGCATTCAGAACCTCAGTGTAGAAATACTGAATCAAAGCCACAGTACTGACCTTCTGGGCGAGGGCGGAGAACTTGAGGACGTTGAGAGTCTCGTCGAAGCAGGACGAGTTCCTGTTGATGTTGACCACCATGGAGACGCGGCCGCCACCACAGAAGAAGAACTGCAGGAAGTGGGTGAGCTTGGACTCCCTGAAGGGGACGTGGTGCGGGACCCTGCAGAGAGAGAGAAACAACCCATCAGACCCGGTCACCCTGCGAGTCCTGATGGTTCTGGTTCAAGCGGTCCCAGACTCTGAGGTCCTACTTGGTGTGCTGGTTCAGCTTCATGGAGTTGATGCACTTCCCGAGCGTCAGCAGAGAGCTGTTGATGTTTCCCGCCTCCTTCAGTCGCTCCCCGGTGTTGTGAGTCCGAGAGCAGCGCTCGGATCCGGCCAGGTCACACAGAGACAACCTCACAGAGACACATTATTATGCTTATTATTTACATCCTCTACACCAGTGGTTCTCAGCTGGTCTGGCTGTGGGACTTTTTTTGTTTTTTGCCAGGCAATGTTCCCGCGACCCACTTTTGGGTCGCGACCCACCAGTTGAGAATCACTGCTTTACACACTGATGACCTCGTCCCTCCAAGCTTAACAGTCTTACTCGCTGATGCCGAGGACTCTGGGAACGCCGACGTCGTCCACTCGGAGGATCCTGATGGAGAAGATGCTGTGGCTGCAGAGACACACAGAGGGAAACAATCACAAAAACAACACCGCTTATCAGCCAGAAGCTGTGAAAAAATGTCAGATTTTCATCTTTCAGACGGTCCTTGAACACATCATGTGAGACGACCGCTTCCATCAGAAGAAGAAACTAAAACTAATCTTAAAATTGTGATATTTCATCATCATGTCTCATTTAAAATCCCTCCACAAATAAACCGTCATGATGGTTCTGTTTCCATAGAGGAGCAGGACTTTTATTTTGAAAATCAAGACCACAGAGAGAAAAATGTGACCGGAACAGAAACCTTAAACTCCATGAGGGTTCAGAGGGTTATAGTTTATAGTCACAAGCAGAAACTGTAGTCAAGTAAAGAGAGTAAAAGAGCTGACCTCCTGCTGGACAGATGGTTCAGTCTGGTGGAGGAGAAGCTCTGGTTCTTCTTCCCAATCTTCAGCACTCTGTAGGCCTCTTCAGACCCGTTCACCTGGACCCACCTCAGGTCTGAGACATGGAGCAACACAAAGACACACACACACACACACACACACACACACACACACACACACACACACACACACACACACACACAGTAAAATCTCTGCAGGTTGTGTTGAGGGTTCCAAACACTGTAAAAGTATCTGCTGCCATCTTGTGGTACGAGGAAGTTACTACACAACACAGCTGGGCCGAGACAGTAAAGCTCAGCTTATATTCAATCATGTGACCGTCACAAATATTCACTGATAATAAACATTGTTTACATTTCTGAGGGTTTTATAAAGAAGGTTAATTCGTTTTTAGACGTTTTAGAAACAGGAAGTGTTAAAAATCTATTTGAGTAAATATTTAGCAGTTAAATCAAATCGTTTACAGGATCTTTAACCTTCATTCAGTGAGTAGAAACAAAGATTTACACACAGGAACATGAAACATACACAACAATAAAGTAAAGAAATGTGATTCTAATCAAATTAAAATAGACGTTACCTTTGATGAACGATTTTCCTTTGACGTCCTGAGACAGACGCAGAACCGTCCTCTTGTGGTGTCCACTGGGAACCTGATCGATGACAGATCAATGACAGATCAACCACATACACCCACATACACCCACACACCCACCCACACACACACACACACTTACCTGCTCCAGCAGGTCGTGGATGTTGTCGTTGTAAATCTCACAGAATGAAACCCAAACAGAGAAACGGACGTTTGAGTCGACATCAAGACAAAAACTGTCCTCCTCAGAGACGCCAGTCCCTGTGCTGTCAGACGAGCCTGAAAACACACACACACACCTCCTTGTTTTTAGCAGTTGTGGGCTCCACAAGATTTTTGTGTGAGGACCACTTTTCATTTACATGGTCAGACAAATAACAAACTTCTGACTTCACAGTAATTAAATCACTGACCGTCAAGAAAAGTTGATCTGCCAGACGTCTGACTTTTGTCGCTCTGCAGAGACAATGAGACACAATGAGACACACTGGTACACACACACACAGTAGTACACAGATGTATTTGTATGTTGTCACCTCTTTAAAGAGCCTCAGCAGGTTCCTCTTGCTGCTGGACTCTGCTGCCTGCTGGTCTGGAGTCAGTCTGCTGAAGTCTCTGCAGCGCTGTGGCTTCAGGTCGGACCGACCGTACAGACGACCGTCGATGCTGTTAAAGATCACAGACAGAGACCTGGGCAACAGACCGGAGTCATGGTCCGGACCTGAGACACAGACAGGCAGACAGACAGACGGACGGACGGACAGACGGACAGACATTTAAAAATAAATCAAAACCACTCTGCAGGTGAATCGACAGTAAATCGTACAGAAACGTTTAGATTCAGAGAGAAAATGTGATGAATTTTGTGAAGCTTCAACTGTGTGTCCAGATGTGAATGTGCTGGATTTGACACAGAAGACAACAGGTGTGTGTGTGTGTGTGTGTGTGTGTGGACACGTTTCACACGTACATGAACTTGATGTGACTCAGAGGAACCAGGTGACTCCGGTAATCAGAGAAGCCGTTTACACAGCGCAACCTGGTTCCACTGGATCTGGTTCCACAGGACAGGGATCAGGTTTCTCCTCTACAGACACTGATGCTAAAAGGGTCCCAGTCCTATTTTAAACTGTGGGGCAGTCAGAGGACAGACAGACAGACAGGTTGTGTTTCTGACCCAGGAATGTGAAGGTTTTTCCAGCGTTGGTGACTCCGTACGTGAACACCAGACAGTTTCCTCCAGTGAGAACGTCACGGACCAAACCACGAACTGAACCCTCAAAGACCTTCTTCTGGCTGGCATCCGGATCAAAGACCTGTACAATACATCAACCAGTTAACTACTGTAGTAAACACACCAACCAGTTAACGAGTAAAAACACCAACCAGTTAACTACTGTAGTAAACACATCAACCAGTTAACGAGTAAACACGTCAACCAGTTAACTACTGTAGTAAACACGCCAACCAGTTAACGAGTAAACACGTCAACCAGTTAACTATTGTAGTAAACACGTCAACCAGTTAACTATTGTAGTAAACACGTCAACCAGTTAACTATTGTAGTAAACACGTCAACCAGTTAACGAGTAAACACGTCAACCAGTTAACTACTGTAGTAAACACGCCAACCAGTTAACGAGTAAACACGTCAACCAGTTAACTACTGTAGTAAACACGCCAACCAGTTAACGAGTAAACACGTCAACCAGTTAACTACTGTAGTAAACACGTCAACCAGTTAACGAGTAAACACATCAACCAGTTAACGAGTAAACACGTCAACCAGTTAACGAGTAAACACATCAACCACTTTAACGAGTAAACACGTCAACGAGTAAAGACGTCAACCAGTTAACGAGTAAA
>NW_022284223.1:0-4655 GCF_004355925.1 Anarrhichthys ocellatus
AGGAACTAAAAACCGATAGATAATTCGGAATTATACATATTGGGCACTGAGTTTAAACTTTAACCGGCGCCTCTTATTCAGCAGTTACGGCACTTGTTCGGCGGTGCAGGAAACACACCGACCAATGCGTTGCAAATCACATCACGTGATGCAGCTCAGCCAATCAAATATGGGTATTCTGACAAGTTTCCTGACTCGAGCGAGGTTTACACACACCGTGACACACGGGCTGAGACGAGGAAATAGAAAGAAGAGCAGTGAAATTGCATTAATCGAAGAAGTTATCTCACATGACTCTCTCCAAAAAGAGAAACATGTTCAGAGAGAATATAATTTATAAGCAAGAATGAACAGAATATTATATGTTAATTATTCCCACAGGCAGTTAAATCCTCTACCCCTGTCAAGCGCTTTTCCCTGCAGGTGGCTTATCATGATTTTAAGATCCCCACCCTCTGTAAACCATCAATGGATAAATCCAAAAAAAGAAAAGTCACGGAGGAAAATAGAGAGTTTAACTCTGCGTGGACTTCTTCATTTGCTTTCACTGCCAACAATGCTGGCTTACCTGTGCTTCCAGAACAAGCACACAGCATTTGCTGAAAAGTGTCACGCTGGAGATTAGCGAAAAAGAGCGATTTCTCAGCTGCTGCAGCAAACTGAGCTCTTCATAAGAGTTATATCAGGTAAAATTGCAAAAAATGTCAAGAATTGTCTTTATTCTTGTTCTATATTTTCAGAAATACAACAAACTATAGTTTTTGTATATATAATATAACTATATACAATTTTATAAGCTGTGATATCAAATAGCTTTTGCGGCTCCACACGAATTTTATTTGGTGGAAAATAGGGCAAAATGGCTCTTTGGATAGAAAAGGTTGCCGACCCCTGCCCTAGGTCAACCCCACACATATATACTCCCCTGCTTTCCCTGTTCTGGTGCCAGATTGTCTTTGTTCCAACCGTGTGTCATCGTCTCCCAGGATTATTCTCCCGTGCTTGTTTCTTTGGTTTGTAACTTTGTCTTGTTCTCAGTTTTCGGATTTTTGCCTGCGCCTTGTCGTTTTTGTTTTGCCTTTATGGACCGACTCCCTGTGTTTGACTGTTTTGGTGCCTAGTAAAATACCTTTTTTTCTACTTCACCTCCTCTCCTGTGTCTATCTCTGCGCCTGAGTGTTTGCTGTACCTTGGGGCCGGAACAAACATTATCAGAGATCGGCGACTAGAAAAGCATAATCGGGGGTATCTTCTATTTTGATGAGTACTGTGGCACCTAATTTACCTTGAAATGACACATCTTAATAATTACTAGAAAATTGAAATACGCCTGTTGCCAAATATTAAGAAATACATCCAAAAAGACTGATCTGGAAAGAGGAAGATTGGAGCCTGTCATCGTCAATGCCAGCTATACTGAGAAAGTGATGAAAAGAATAGACAAGATGGGACAGCGTTTGCAAATGGCACAGCTAATCTCTTGAGCTGCAAATTCAACAGAGCTGGGGCGGAGAGGACAGAGGGCAAGAGGACAAGATGGATGTTTTCGGTGTGGTTCAATAGAACATTGGCTCACAGATTGTCCAGGATCAGAGGAGGAGGAGAAAGACGAGGGGCTTGCAATATACTTTCGGAGGAACGCGTGGCCGTGTCAACGAGGACACAGAATGGGAGGAGGTCCGGGTCACCGGGGCTTACGGCAACCAGAGGAGACGGGAGGGGAACCGGAGATGGGTGAGATCGAACACACACACACACACACACACACACACACACACACACACACACAGGGTGAAGAAAGAAGTGACATTCCTCGAACCACCAGATTTCTACAAGTGGGAAGCAGTCGTCTACACACATAGTTGAAGCCATCTTCAAAAATTTCAAAATCAACTTCAAAGAAACAAAAGATGGAATTTTTTCAGTGTATGACAAAGGACAAATTATACTGAAATAGCACAGTCTCTGCAGAGCATGACTGAGACCAAATGGCCCTTTAACCTGGACTCTTTTGAAGACTAAACCAGACTCAACCTTTCACCCTGACAGTGTGTGAAAAGAACAGATTCATGACATCGGCGTTGCTGCAAGAACATGGAGGGCAATTACTTAAGACATGCAGCATACCTCGGACAACCCCTTGTGTCTCTTTTTCAGAACTAGTTAAAGCCCAGTAAACGCTTCTTCACAGCAGTGTAGAGATAATGGATACACTTGTGAGTTATAATTCTTTTGATTTTTAGTATACACTGCAGCTGCCCTCTCTCAGGCCATATGCAGTATGAATTCAATTGGGGCATACTACTTCCTCTTAACATTGAACATGAACTTTGACCCTCTCGCTCATGTATCTGCTGCGCAAAGGATTGTGGGTCAGGATTGCCAGAAAAGCATGCTGGATTGCATACTGCAAAATGCGACCTGATGCAGTAGGACATCCTGGTATGTCTTTTTAGCATACTGCATTTGACATACTATGTATTGCGTTGTGCTAAATCTTTGACTAGGTCTCCTCCAGGTCTTGTCTGTGACCAACTCTGCTGTGAAGCTTGCTGAGAGAGCCAGAGGGGAAGTCGCCCTCGTAGGAGCACACCAACCCTGAGAACTCTCATCCGATCAGCATCATCTGACTGGGGATTTTCCCTCTGCTGCTGTGGTTTGGAGTCTGATAAGAGACCAATGAATATTGTTAGCCAGAGGCCTCATTGGTGGCAGGCCACAGTGTGACCAGCCCTACAATTTAATGTCAAATTCTATATCTAAATCAAATTCAAAGTGGGGGAATGTCATGGAAATTGTGGTTTTTAAAGGTTTATGAAATGTAATCTTCATGAAACGTACTCGTTATCTGGGACTGAGCGCTGGGTCCAATTTAACCCCCGACTGTGTCGCTGGGATATATAGGAAAAACCCCATCACATCAGGATTCTAGCCAGAATCTGCAGATTAATTTCTCGGTATCGACACATTATCAGCTGCACCTT
Organism: Anarrhichthys ocellatus; assembly: GCF_004355925.1. NCBI lineage: Eukaryota > Metazoa > Chordata > Actinopteri > Perciformes > Anarhichadidae > Anarrhichthys > Anarrhichthys ocellatus. The sequence continues at coordinate 2,985 of NW_022284223.1, forward strand.
CTAAGCCATCTGAAACTAGAATTACCACCTCTGCTTTTCAGTGAAATCGCCATGAACCCATCAATGTCAGTCCAAAATGTCCATTTGTGTGAAATTGTTATAATTAGCCTATGAATTATTGAGTTATGGCCAAAATCGTGTTTCGTGACCTTGAACTTTGACCACCAAAGTCTTATCAGCTCAACCCAGGTGGACAGTTGTGCCATAATTTGAAGAAATTCCCTCCAGGCCTCCCTGAGGTATCGGACGGACGGACAACCGGAAAAACACGACCCTCCCCGGCGCGGAGGCATAAAAACGTGACCTACCTTGGGTTCCGGTGGAAACAGCGCCCTGCTGAGGCGGTACATGTTGCCCAGGTTCATCTGGATGCTGGTGTTGGTGAAACGCAGCTCGTGGAAGCTGGTGGAGTCGTCGCGGGGACAGATGTCGCACTCGCCTGAGAAGGGCGAGATGGTGACGGTGTTCTTCAGCTCCGACTGCGGCAGGTTGTTGCTGATCCCTCCGTCCACGTAACGCTACAGACACAAAGGAAGGAAATAATGCATTTACCTGCCTTCATTCAGTTGAATAGTGTAATGTCCATTTGTATTATCCGTTACAGAACAGATCTTACTGAAACACATGGGATGTTATCGGCTGCTGAACCGTGACAATGAGGGTGCTACTTCCATTCCCTCGTGGCCCCGGACTGCTTTAAGATAAAGGCTCGTAAATGTTTCAGAATGAAAAACCCACAGCCTTGTCCCAAAACAAGAACCCAAGTCACATCTCCCTCTCAATATAATATTTGTGTGTGAGTGACATCATTTTTTTTTTTAGTTTTTTTTTTTTTTTAAAGAGACTCAGCCCATTTGTTTATTCAACAAAATCCGTTGGTTCCATTTTAGACTCACCCCTGGAACGGTAGGAAAATTAAAGGAGGGTTTTTATCATTTAAAGCTCTTAAAATGTCATGGGGAAGGGATTGACCTCATTCCAGAAGAGCCGGTTGTAAAATCCCATTCAGCCTGGCAGAGATGCTGCCAGCCGTCTGTTAGGAGCTGCCTGCCTGACTGAATGTAGGTCAGTGAGGAGACGGAGGGCAGGATCCTTCAATGTGCATACAGACTATAGAAATGTGTATTTTGACTCTTTTACCTACATTAGTGAACTTCTGTCGTATTGGTTTAACTACATTAGTATTGAGGCTATCTTACTCTCTCTGGCTGTAATATTTAGAGCCTGACTAAATAATTTATCCTTTCGGTACATATGCCTAACTTTGAGTAGCAAGACATCGCAGTACAGAAATGCACGAGGTTATACATTTAGTTCAAAGCAAGGTTAGCATGGACTCTTCGTCTTTCTTCATTACATATCTTTGTCACAATTATATATATATATATATATATACATATATACACATATATATATATATATATACACATACATACATATATATATACATATATACACATATACATATATATATACATATATACACATATACATATATATACATATATATATACATACATACATATATACATATACATACATACATACATATATACATATACATACATACATATATACATATATATACATACATATATACATATATATACATACATATATACATATATATACATACATATATACATATATATACATACATATATACATATA
>NW_022284224.1:0-3194 GCF_004355925.1 Anarrhichthys ocellatus
CTTCGATGGGAGCTATATTGTTTTTTTGTTAGTTTTTTACTGACTGAAACTATTCTTCAAGCATAACATTGTGAAATTGCCCAGCGCTCGACACCTGCGTGTGAGATGCTGTATTTTGCACAGTGTTTCATAGAATGGGGACATTTCCCGTTTCAAATGTTATAACACTGACATATCATCACGCGGCTCTGAACCGGACCCCACGCATGACACCGAACAGCTCATCGGCATTATTGTTCCCCAACATTAGTTCCATACCAATAAAATCAGAATAAGCTTTGTTGCAGCAGTTTGATTGCAGTTTGTGTTGCTCTCATTTTACATGCACGTAAATAGAGAAAGAGCTAAAAACAAGGACAGCGAAACAAGAGAAACATAAAGATTTAGCTTTATGCATCTCGATAGGTGAAAGAAGATCTATAGAAATAAAAAGTGCACACGGTGTCTACAAATCAGTTTCTGTAACAACATTTTAATCAATATGTGATTCATAATCTCATAAGAAAACAAGAATATTACATCTTTCTTCATGAAAATCTCCTTTTTTTAAATAAAGGGAATGTTTTAATAATTCACTCACTCACACTCGTTGATGCTTTCTTTGGTTTTTAAAATAAAAAATGAGCTAGATCTTTAAACTCCACTTCCTTCAGACCGACACACACCCGAACAGCTCCCAGCTCACTGCAACCACCGGCCGAGCTGCCGGCAGTTCCCGCTGAAAAAACATCCAGGTAGCTGCACAAAGTCTCACCAAGTCCGCATGAAATGTCCAGGAGGGATCGGGTCTTCTCTGGTAGTCCTGTGGAAACCAAAAAGACCACATGAATTGGCCGAAGGTGGTGTGTACATAGGGGGGGTGGGGGGTTATAGCAAGTCTTAATGTTTTTACTGCGTCCATGAAAAGGCCGGAAACCCCAATAGAAGCGACAAAACAGACAAAGGCACCAACAGGACGCGGAGCTGTTTGTGCCTCCGGCTCTGCGGTTTTTGTTAATTTTTAACAGAACACATTCAACAGAGAGGAAGCTGCGGATCCGAGTCTCCTGCAGAAACTAGACGTGCAGTTTGAGGAAAAGGTCACACGTGGGTCACTGAAGGTTTCAAATCTAGTGTTGTGGGTTTAGATAAGATACTGGATGGGGATTTTCTCTGCAGGAGTTAGTTTGGACACATGGTTTGCCTAAACCTGTGTTTGGAGCAGTTTGGAGAGATTCTTCTGAGGTGGACACAAATTGTGGCTTTCTTCGTGAAATCGTAACTTTACACTGCATGCTTTATCAAACAGATTTAAGATGACGGTAGGCCTACTGAACGCAGACAGAGAAGCAGATAGAACGGGAAACAGTTGACTAGGTGTATTTTGCTGTCATATGTGGGTCGCTGCGGGGCCGAAACTTATTCTGGTTCCAGCAATTGAACTAACTAAATTTGCTGCTTTTGGCACCCGACACTTGAAAATGTAGCAATATCCCTTTGGACAAATTCTCTACGAGGACGGCGCGTGCTCTTACTGAATCAGAAACACAGAATTGTTGCGTGTCACAGGAGGCGGCGTCAAGCGTATTTAAGGTTCAGGATGAGTTTGGGCTCGTGTTCTAGTGTGGGAGGAATCTTCATTGATACAACCAATGAGATGAATTTCTATATTTAACTCATGAATCAAGCAGAAGAAACCAATTCCCCTCCAAACGTTAGCCGCGTGCAAATACAGCTTCCGGTTATTCAGGTGCGTTTTTCACGTCTCTCCTTTGAGGCAAAACGGCCCTCTAACCGCTTAGGGTTGCTTATACACTGCTGTGAAGCAAGATATTTTTTTTTTGGTGTAAATAAACAAACACACTGCGGTGTGTGTCTGCAGCGTCTCTCAAAGCGTCCTGCGGCTCCGGGCCTGCAGGGCCGTTAAAAATGGTGACGCGTTGCCGCAATGCGAAACCGCTTTTTACGCACGGCTCTTTCAGGCCCACGCCGCCGCGCAGGTGATGCTGGTTGTTGCGGCTGCAAAATCGATATTGAGCCAAAATTCCACCCTTCTCGGTTGCAACAGTGTGCAGCTCTTCGTCACCCCCACAGCTAGATACACACAAACAACACGGACACCATGAGGCCTATTTCCATCTGGAGCCTGCCATTCATTTATTTAGAAAATAACGAATCATCTCTGGAACCTAGTGGTCGGTAATTATTAAGAATTTCATGTTGCCATGAAAAATGGTATTTTATCATCACGGTTCTTGATTTGTATTCCTCGCGTCGTGGTGCAGTCACCCATAGAGCCACAGCTTCACCTCGGAGCTGCTTTCATTCAGTCACCTTCCTGCTGGATACATCTGTTGGCTGACGCTCCCTTCCACTCGCACCAAAATGTGACATAAAGATGATTAAAGTACGGAGCTTTATCTGCGTTAGCCCCGCCGCATAGTAACCCCAGCGTGTTTATAAAGTTCTGACTATCTGTCTTTTTCCTTGTCACATGTGAGCTTTATTATAACATATCTGGGTTTTAATGTGGATAAAATGCATTTGGAAACACGTTTCCAACCTTCACATAGCAAGTCCAACCTCAGTGGATAAACAAAGCAGCCTGTAGCGCACTGCTTACTAAACCCGACGCAGTAACAGATTTAACAGAAAAGGAAAAGACAGAATTCTCAATTTCTTCTGTGCGTTTTTAGAGCTGCTATTCATACGAGGCACAAGAAGAAGAGGAAGAGGAGGAAAATGGCGGCGAAAGGAACCGAAGAAAAGAGCAGCAGCAGCAGCTCCCCTCTAGCAACGCGCCATGAAGAAATGCAATAAATTCCTTGTTGTTTTATGAAAATTTACAACTTTGTGATACAAGTTTATGAGTGGCCGCGCGCGGGGATTGGCCGATGGGCTGGTCATGTGGACGCGCTTAACGTGAACATGAACTTTTTATGATTTCCCAAGTGGCTATATTGCTGCTGCTGCACTCCGCTCCGGCCCGAGCAGCCCGCCTCTCCTCTCCTCGCTCTGGCCGCCGTGCTCGCGAGGCGCCGCGGCGGAGCGGTGAGCGGAGCCGGGCTAACCGGGAGGAAATTAACGCCCGGCTGTAATTAAACGGACTGGTTAATGAGGATACTAGTTGCGACCGAGGAAACATGCACGAGGAGACGCTGACAACAACCCCCCCCCCCCCCCCCCCCCCCCCCCCCCCACCCCCCCCCACCCCA
>NW_022284224.1:3294-4655 GCF_004355925.1 Anarrhichthys ocellatus
CCCCCCCCCCCCCCCCCCCCCCCCCCCCCTCCCCTCCTGCTCTTCCTTCTCCGCTATGGCTCCGCGCTCTCCGTCTGGTCTCTCGTGCTGCTGAATCGGCGGACCCGAGCTCGGGACGGTTCCGCTGCAATGAGGCGAAAAGGGGGGCCGAGCCGCAACGCCGAACCCGGAAAGGAACATCCCGGAGATGACCTCATTATTATTTATTTCTAATTTGACATTTTGTTTTATTTCTAACTTGTCACTGCGAGGAGGATGATGATGATAGGCTACGGGAGGTGATGAAGATGCCAGCGGTATTTTGACGACTGGGTGACAACGGGGGGACGACGACGACGACGACGACGTCCTTGTCCTTCTAATCCTCACCGCCGCCACCCCCTCCATCCAATTATCATCCATCCATCCGGTCTGCACGCGGTGTGGGGCTGTCTCGTGCCATTCCGGGGCGCCCCGGCTGCCTGCGCGCGGGACGCCGAGATGTGAGCCGCAGGTGTGTGTGGGGGCTCGTGACGGATGATCAACAAACGGTAAGAGCCGCCCGTGCACGTTCCTCCTCTTGGCAGCTCCCCTCCTTGCGCGCGCTGCTGCATGCGCATTGTTGAAGCCTCAGAACAAGTCGAGCCGCAGTGCTTTTATTTTTTTAACGTGATTTCTGCTGCTTCTGGTTTGCACATTAACGTTACAAACGAGGTGTTACTTGTCCATCTCAGATTAGAGCGCCTCCTTGCCGGATCTGGCTCCGCGATGAGCCACCCAGATGGATCGGCTCTGTAAATGGTGGGATTATCCGCGGAAGAGCCATTCATCGGTTAGAACTCGGCTGGTTTGGGATCCGGAAGATTGCTGCTGTGTTTGTTTTTTTGTTGTTGCCCCGAGCCGTTGACGGTGAACGGAGGGAGGGGGTAGATTAGAGAGCGAGGCTGGCTTTGGTGTGAGGGCAGGTGTGCTGGATTTGTTAAATCCTCATTTTGAATATGTATTTTGAAAGGGAGACCTTTTTGTTGTATGTATTTACATTCATTCATAATTGTTAATTATAGTTCCTGTATTTCTCCCTGTTTCTAAATGTTGTATTTGTGCTCGCGGTGTTTGAATTGTTTCACTTCCAGATTTCAGTGGAAGAGCTTCCAGGTTTCGGCTGATTGACAGCCTGTGTGTGTGTGTGTGTGTGTGTGTGTGTGTGTGTGTGTGTGTGTGTGTGTGTGTGTGTGTGACAGGAATGTTTCTTTTTCTGTCTCTGTTCGTCCAGCCCACTTTTATGACTTTGTTTCCCTTCTCATTTCCTCCCTGCGGTGAGAGGGCTGTTTCTTTTTCTTCTTTATTTCTTTTTTCTACACCTAACCCGCCAGGACACCGCC
>NW_022284225.1:0-4745 GCF_004355925.1 Anarrhichthys ocellatus
ATATATATATATACATATACATACACATATATATACATACACATATATATACATATATACATACACATATATACACATATACATATATACACATATACACATACATATATATACACATACATACACACATACATACATATATACATACAATTGTGTGAAAAAGTATTTGCCCCTTCCTGATTTCTTTGCATGTTTGTCACACTTAAATGTTTCAGATCAAACAAATTTGGCCATGTAGGTTTGGATTTTTTTTCCCCTTAATAATAAAAACCTTCATTTAAAAACTGCATTTTTGTATTTACTTGTGTTATCTTTGTCTAATATTTAAATTTGTTTGATGATCTGAAACATTTAAGTGTGACAAACATGCAAAAAAATAAGAAATCAGGAAGGGGGCAAACATTTTTTCACACAACTGTATATATATATATACATATATGCTGATGACTAATCGTCTGATTGATTCACAGTCTATGTGACCGTTCTGCTCCGCCTACTGAACGATGCTCAGAGCTCAGGTATGGTCGACCCGGGTGACGTGGAGGTGGTGGAGGAAGAGGAGGATGATCAGGGGCCACCGGGGGACTTCCAGGGCCTCGCCCCCCCAGACTACGATGAGACAGCGGGGGGGCTGAAAATGGGGAGGGCCCCCCCCCCCCCGGCGGCCTGGTGGGGTCTGCTGGAGCCCCAGATGGCTCAGGCTCTGCTGGACAGGTATACCTTGTGGGGGGGCTCTCAATGACTGTCAGTAATCAAAGTTAATGATAATAACCTGAGGCCTATGATTGATAGGATGGAGCCTCAGCTGGCTCAGACTCTGCTGGAAAGAACGAGACCTCAACAGGCTGGACGAGTTCCATCAGGACCAATCAGAGGAGACCAGGATTCTATGAGGTCATATATCTATAATGACAGAAATACAATAAAAATAGAATATATTTTTAAATTTAAAATACATAAATACTTTTTTTCCAATTATTATTATTGTCACATGACGTGTTTAATACTATAATAATAACATTAATATTAAAGCTGCGAGCAGCGATGAACGGGCCCTCGCATCCTCCCGCATGTCGGGGGTCCCGGGACTCCGGCCGTGTTGTCCGACGTTTTCTTCCTGCGTGGACCGTGTGACGCAGGAAATGGTGCTTTGCAAATAGTGCACTGCTTCCTGTATCCGCTGTGTGGCGCTACAGAACATAATGCAAACATGCATTATGTAGCTCTATATCAAATGTAAACCACATCGTGTAAAAGTAATATAAATCGGATGGTGTTTGTCACAAAACGCATATTTCCTTTGTATTAGTGAAAATTAGCTTGTAGACATCCTCAGGCCATGAGTGTTATCAAGCATGAGAAGTTTGAGACCGTTAGGACGAAGTCTAGCTGAGTTACATCAGCTTTTTTGATGGGGAATCACGTAAAGTAGCTGCCTGTTAAGGCTCAACCATTCCGCCAAACGCAAAGATTTTGATACATTTTAATCACAACGATCTTGACATTGTACTGAGACAATTAGAAGTGGATCTGACAAAGTCCCTAGGAGGAGTTCGTTAAAATATAGCGACTAGAAATAGGCCAAAATCTGTGGAAAAATTACACTAAAATCAAAATGGCCGACTTCCGAGTCTCCATAAGATACATGTGCCTGCCAAGTTTCATAAATGTACCTGAAACGTAGCGCTGCTCTTTTGAAAAAGTTTAGGGGGCGCTATGGAGACAATTCAAATCGGCCAAGCCAAAATCCCATGTAAAATATGTCTTCCCATGACCTATGACACATGTACAAAGTTCCATGAGTTTATGAGCATCCCAACCCACTAAACCATCAGCTTCCTTTTCATGGTGAATGATGCGTTGCCACGGCAACATCTTTCAATGAAAACTCCCAATGTTCATAATGAAGCATCTTCAATTTGAGACTGATCAGGTCAACTGGCTAGGAGGAGTAAATAAAAGTATAAAATGTGACATTTCCTTTAGCCAGTAGGTGGCGCTATGAGTTATTGAACATGTTGGCATTGATGTATGCTCAAAATTGAAGTAGCATCACGCATATGTAATTTTTTGCAGATTGGATAATGTACCTTGGAGTTATAACAACTTTATTAATCATGCCGAATGAGGCAAAATGGCCACCACGCCACGTCAAGGTTCTTCCATGAAAACTCACGAATTTGATAACTTTTCATCACAAAGGTCTGACGAGAATCCTGACTAAATTTGAGGTTGATCCCATAAATTCTGTAGGAGGAGTTCTTTAAAGTACAAAGGCTGAAAAATGCAAAAAGTGACAAAAAAACCACAACATCGCAGGTCTGCTGTAGCGCCCCCTTGTGGTTGGATGAAATGAAAATGTCAGGGTATGTTACAGGATGCGATGTGCTCATATGCTGCAACTTTGGTGATTTTAGGACAAATGGCTGAGAAGTTAAGTGTATTGATATATAAGCCACGCCCCTAAGAAGTTTATTGGTCCATATCTTGTAAACGCAAAGAGATATCAAAAAGCTTTTAATACGTATTGATGAAGTAGATCCAATAATGATCCACAGAAAAAAATTGGTAGCAATCGGACCAAGCGTGTAGGAGGAGTTTGTCAAAATGTGTTTTTTACAAAATTTGAAATGGCGGAAAATCTAAGTAGGCGGAGTTTAGGGTCTGAGAGGCTTTTAAGTAGATCTAGCGGAGCTGGACATGTGTGTCAAATTCAAAGTATATTGGACATACTGGCCGAGGGGCGTCGCCGGTCCGACTTGTAGGGGGCGCTAGAGAACAACCTATATCAGATGGCTATATTCACCAGACAATGTGGTGAGTTTTCGAGTATGGCAAGTCTGTCAAATATGCGCCCGATGTACAATGTGTGTACTATGTGTGTACTTTGTGTGTTGTCGGTTGCTCGGCCTCGAATAATTATGGTCTCTCTCATCTCCTCAGACGTCTGGTTGCTAGGTTACTGTCCAGCATCGGCCCAAACGGTCTCCGCGTGAGGAGAGACCTGTCAATCAAAGTTGAGCCCGTTAGCTCCGCCCACAGGAGAGCTGAGCCCGTTAGCTCCGCCCACAGGAGAGCTGAGCCCGTTAGCTCCGCCCACAGGAGGAGCCGCCGCTCCCTCGACGTCGCTCCTCCGTCGCCTAGCAACAACCCCCCTCTGCTCAGAGTGAAGCGGCTCGAGGAGGAGGAGCCCCACCCCCCTGCTGCAGGGCTGCAGAGGATGAAACGAGACGAAGAACTGCATCATGGGAGTCGTAGGCGCCGGAGAAGAACCGCGAACTATGACTCCCAAATACTAATTGATCAGATCCTAGAGTACATGAGGGAGTAAGAGGAGAGGAGGATGGGAGAGGAGACGAGAGGAGAGAGGAGACGAGATGAAAAAGGAACATGGAAAAGTAAGAAGACAGAGACAGAAGGGGAGCAGTCAGTTTGGAGAAGTAGCAAGGGAAGGCAAAACAGAGAGGAGAGGAGGAGAGAGGAGAGGAGACGAGAGAGGAGACGAGACGACGAGAGGAGACGAGATGAAATAGGAACATGGAAAAGTAAGAAGACAGAGACAGAAGGGGAGCAGTCAGTTTGGAGAAGTAGCAAGGGAAGGCAAAACAGAGAGGAGAGAGGAGACAGGAGAGAGGAGACGAGAGAGAGAGGAGAGAAAAGAGAGGAGAGGAGGAGACGAGAGAGGAGAGAGGAGACAAGAGGAGGAGAGAGGAGAGAGGAGACGAGAGAGGAGGAGACGAGAGAGGAGAGAGGAGACGAGGAGAGAGGAGACGAGACGAGGAGAGGAGAGGAGGAGAGGAGAGGATGATGAGAGACGAGAGGATGTTTTGTTTCCTGTATTTTTGGTGTTTTGCTGCTTTCAGTAAAAATGTATCTGATCAGTTTGTTTGTTAAAAAAGAATGACGTCATCGTCAACATTCTGGATTAATAAACTTCTGGAGATCAATATCTCGTTTAAAACACAACAAATAATTCATGAAAATAAAAGTGAAGATTCAACTTGATTCATAAGTGAAAAAGATATTTGATATAATCTAAATATTATAGTATAAATATAATATAAATATGTGAGGATCCTTCAAACTAACATGTATATGAATCAATAAACTTCACTAGGATCATATTTATGATGTATTATATCAAACATATGAATGAAGGTTTAAATAATCTCCTCAATTTGGTCTGTCGAGAAGCTTTACACACTACATTACCCACAATCCTCAGCCAACCACTTCAAATGTCTGCATTTATCCGTCAGTTCTTAAAAGATCATCCTGAAACTGGAGCTCTCCGATTGGTTTTCTGACAGCAAAGCTCTCTGGGACTTGTAGTTGACTCCTCCCCTTTGATTATCTGTAAATAAAGGTCAATATTTACCATGACACCTGCTCATCAGCTCTGTGATTGGTTCGTTCCTAATGTGTTTATGCAGTGACATCACTCGTCTGATTAAAGTATCCATGAAAACCTTCCTCTGGCTCAATAAGTACAATAAATATTAGTCATTGTTGTCAAGTTTTACACACGTTTTTATAGTTTATATATCTGGAATAAGTAAACGTTATACTTCAAACTGGTAAATACGTTCCTTTACCTGTTCAGGTATCTTCACCAGGTAAACCGGTTACATCAGTTTAACATGTAACTTCACCAGGGCCCCGTTCCTCGTACGTGGTTCAGCTAAGTCGATCAAAGTCGAGATGATTGACATCAGGCTATCTGGGTTTCTCCAAGGCTGATCCTC
>NW_022284226.1:0-4645 GCF_004355925.1 Anarrhichthys ocellatus
TTCTTAATACCCATTAATGTGGCCTGGTTTATGTCACAAAACACCGACATTGTGTGCCACCCTTCAACACAAACGGTGCTCTGTATGCAAAGATCTACTGCCCTCTGGTTCCTCAGTGTCCGCTTCAGCCTCTGGCTCCGATTCCTCGTCTTCTGAAGCCTTTACTGTCTCTAGTGCAGCTTCTTTTAAAGGAGACGCAGTAGGACTTTCCCCCAGAGCAACGGGGCTCTTCTCATCTCCATTCACGTTAGCCTTCTGGACTGAACCATTTTCTTTGCCACCCACGGGGGAATTTGAAGATTCCTCTGATCCACTCAGATCACATTCGCCTGCCACACTATTTTCCTTTTTCAGCTCAGCGTTGCCCTTTCCATCCTCAGACTGCAACTCGTTGTCAACTGCCTCAGTATTCTCCCTCTCTGCCATCGCATCATACACCTGCTTCCGTAGGTCATCTCTAGTGTTTTCTGCACCAGAGTGGCATGAGGAAAATGCATTCACATTAAATAGTTGAACCGACATTTGTATTATTCTAATGCCGCATTTGTAAATTGTTGCTTGGCTTCCTCCCGGCGCTGGGATTTAAGATGATTAAAGACACCAGAAACAGACAAACTTGCAATAAATGCACAAAACGGTCATGACTCATCAAACCACTGCTTACATGTGCCTCATAGGGAGTCAGAAACATCACACAAACAGTCTAAAAATCCATTTGAAATAACTTCTGGTCCCATCCCCTTAATCAGGCAACCCTTTATTTACTGACCATCAAGATTGTTGGCACTCTCAATATTTGAGCTGCTGGGCTGCTCCTCTTCATCAGATTCTTCTGGGACTCCGTCCAGGGCATTACCAAGGACGCTGTTCTCCATCCTAACCAAAACACACGGAGGAAAAGAATCATGCTGAACTGAAAGTGCCAGTGTCTGATTCAACTTTGTTTCAAGTGTATGACTAGGTTTTAATAAAAGGTGAGCAATGAAGTTCACCAACCTGGCCAGCTCCAGCAGGGACTTCCCACACAGGAAGAAGGCCTCACCACACTCTGCTGCAGTGTCCCCGTACTTCGCAGCCCTGGCAGATAAACACACAAGTGTTGAGGAGCAACTTTTGTTCGAGGAGGTGGTGATCAAGGTACAGACTACGGTCGCATAATCAAAATCCCACTACTGGAATACAGTTAAGAGCCGAACAAAAGGTCATTGTGCATCTCAGCCTGAATAGAAAAGCATAAAGAAAGTGTGAATACATTGTCACAGCCTCAGGAGACACAATAAGTGAATGCCACAGATTAATAACACAATTGAGTGAAATAAAACTTTAACATAGCTTTAGTTATACTCACAGCATGCTGCAGGCATCCTGGAAGACACTCACAGCAGACACTACATCTCCATCACTAGATGCCTGTTCCCTGTGCCAATCAGCTTCTTTGCCTCCTCCGCGACGTCAACGGAGCTGCAGGAAAATAATAGACTCGTATATTTATATAAAAAAATAAATTTAAAAAAATGAATATGAAGCGCAGATTTCTAACTGGATACTCACCAGTCTGCTGCGGAGGAGGAGCATGGCCTCTCCTCCACACTGAGAGTCAAGGAAGACTTGAGGTCAGTCAACAACACAAGCGAACATGACCTGATTCTTAAGTACAACACTTTACTTTTTAAGGTGGACCGATATCATTTTGGCTACGCGTAGAGGTTTTTGCTGGACTTTATTGTTGTTAGCACTGTAATGACTGTTAGCTAGCTAGCTACCACCGACATAGGAGGATAGTAGACTTTGTTACCAGCGTTTGCAGCCAAGTACAGTTCAGCGTTACTTTTCGTTGCATAGGCCATGCCATTGACAAGTACGTACAACCGAAACGTCGTGAAACCAGGAACGTTACTAACCACGCAAGGTCGTCGGAGTTAGCCGCGTTATCGAGCTAAAGGGTAGCTAGCCGCGTTTCTCCGGTGTACGTTGCAGTGAGAAAATACAAGCGAGTCTTACCTCCCAGAGCCTGACGCAGTGGACGTTTCCTCTGGCATTTTTACAGGCCGATAGTAGCGACAACACAGACAGCCTCGAGTGCAGGTGTACCTCCAGTCTTTGTTAGCGCGCTTAAATAGAGAAAAGAAGGCTTTCTACTTCCGCTTAACTTGGAACGCGGGAGATTGGAGTTAAAGGGGCCGCAGCTGGTACCGTGGTGCATTCAGGGTCCGTGGGGAAAAAAGTAAAAGTGGCCCACGAAAACAGAATGGTGTTAAAGCTTAGACACACAAAACATATTATCTGCGCACTGATTGGCAGACAAAAGTCCTACACAATCACAAGTGATTATGTTTGATCAGTGGTGGCTGGCCCATAGAGGGCGCTCGGGCGCCGCCCCCCCTTGAGCCACAGAAAATAATAATAACATATACAAATTGTCAATATTTGTGTTTTTGAAATATGGAATGTACCCAGTAATATGTGTAAAATATGATATCTGTGCAAAATATATGCTTTTCCTGCACGTCCTCTCCGCCTGTCTGCATGTCTCAGCAGCTCTGGGGCGCTGGAGAAATGGCCCACAGGAGGCGGGTCTATGAAGCAGTTTAGGCAATTGCTGATTAAAGATATGTGTAAGAGCCATATGAGACTTGATAAGATGTCTTAAGTGATTTGTGTAACAAACATGTGGAAATGCTCCTTTAGTTGCATTACTGACTACGTCACAGCCAACAGCCCTCAGTTGAGGTTATTCAGTCTGCGGAGCAACATAGTTTTTTGACCGTTGTGCTAACGCTGTGACAAGTTGAGCAAAGAATGTATGTGTTTGCTGATCATTGATTGGATGTGGCACAGCCCTACCTAAAACCAGTGGTGGGCCGTCAGGGCCAGCAAGGTCTTCTCTGCTGGCCTAGACAGAATCACAAAGTTATAGCTTTTTTATCATTTTATAATTTTTCATGAATACACTACATGTATTTTAATATTTTTCCCATTAGCTTATTTTCTCATTGCACAGCTACTGTCTTCCTCAGTCGCTCTGCTTCCAGTGCAGCTTGTTTTAAGGAGAGCTTTTATCCAATCAGATCTCACCTCTGTGTCTAAGAAGAGAGCCTCGGGCCTCTCTTCAAAAAACAGTGAAAAAAACACACTTACAAGTGAATCCCTGTGCAGTTTAAGTAAATAGGGACGATATTGTTGATTGTCATAGTCTTCAACCAATCAGATCTTTAGTTTGACATGTTGGGCATATTCTTTGACATGTCAGAGCCTTCTAGCTGGCCTAGCCATACATGATTGGTCAGTGGGCTAGCGTGACATGTTGGGCGGTGACAATGCCAATATCTGCTGCCTCTGTCGAGCGGACATTTTCAGCCCTCAAACGCATTGAAACGTATTCAAGAAATACAACTGGGGAGGCTCGACTGTCTTCACTGGCGTCCATGAATCGAGAAGGACCTCTTACTGTAACTAAAACGCACAGATGTACTGAACAACCGTGAGATTAAACTCTTTGTTAACAAAGAAAGGAGGAAGGACTTTGTCTTTAAATAGTGAACAGCAGCTCTGGTAAGTTAACTGCTTTTGTTTTTACATCAATTTAGAAACACAATGGTCCGTGCTCTTTAGTGTGTGGTGGAATACGTGTTTTAGCTCCGCAGTTTTGCTGGACTGATTTTGACTATATGCATTGTCCGTTAATGACGAAGCATCCCAAGTACAATTTTTAAGTACTTGTTCTTTACTTGTGTATTGACATTTTATGCTACTTTATACTTCTAGTCCACTTCACCTTAGAAGTAAAATTGTATTTTTTAATCCTCTACATTTCTTGATATCTTTAGTTACTTTGAAGATTAATAATACAAAATACAATACATTTTCCACCAATGCTTTAACATAGGCCTACTTAACATTTCTATGTTATTTTAGTTGCTGACATCCATATTTCGAGATGATCACGAGTTAGAACAGGAACGAGTGGGATTCAATACCACAAGCTCAGGGGGTATTTCAGGTTATTCTTGGTATGTTACATAGACGAATGCGCTACTTCCTTGGCGTCTTAAAGGGACCATGATTTACGAAATGAACATCTTGCTGCATTGAAGAAGATTAAAAACTAGTGATTGAGACCATAAACTCAAGTTTACAATGTTTACTGAGGGAATAAATCAAGTGAGAAGTAGGGTAATTTTCTCATAGACTTATTTTTGCATCCGGAGGGTTCGCTTCCTGCTGGTCAGTAAAGAGAAGTTTTAAGACACTTTGGCTTCACTCAGCAGAACCGGAGGTTGCCACCTTGGTACAGCTGGAGCGTCACAGCTTTTGTACCTTTGTACCTTGATTTTTTTAGTCAATGAAATCAACAAATTATTCAAGATTTTCCGTTCATTTATCAAGTAAATGTGCCATCCATTCTCTGGTTCAGGCTTGTCAAATGTGAGGATTTTTGCCTTTCTAAATATGTACCTTTTAGATTTTGGACCTGTGGTTGGACAAAGCAAATAAGTTCCCGATATTATACAGACTACAGAATTTGTCAAAAATATAATCAATTATCAAAAATTTAAAATAACTGTAGGTTGCTGTGCTAAACGAGGCCTATTGTAAACTTAGTGTGTTTTAATGTCAAAAATGACAAATTAATACAAGTTTAAAT
>NW_022284227.1:0-2995 GCF_004355925.1 Anarrhichthys ocellatus
ACTGTCTGTGTTTAACCCTTTAACTTCAGTCTGTAAGGTCTAAATACAGTCTGTGTTTAACCCTTTAACTTCAGTCTGTAAGGTCTAAATACAGTCTGTTCGGTTCACTGGTGGAGGAAGTATTCAGATCCTTTACTAAGAGTATTTGTACTGTGTGGTATTAGTACTTTTACCATGTAAATGTATGTATATTAGTTTTTTAAACATTCGGTACTGCTGCATATATACTATGTGGTTTTAATAGTTATGATACCAAATAATATCTTTGAATGCACAAATAAAATGTATGAGTTCAATGTTATAATGTAAAATAACTAAACAATGTGAATCAAACAGAACGTGGGTCATTAACATGAATGTGGCGCCCTCTTGTGTCCACATGGAGCATTACCTGTGAACACATCCAGCTTCACTAGAGTTACACTTTAAAGAATTATAACTAATTCTATGAAAGATTTCAATTAATTCTTGTGTTCCTTCTATAATATCAGGTGTTTATAAAGTCAGTCAGTCATTGTATTAAAAAATGATCTTATAACTTTATACCACTGTGTTATTATGTTCATTAAACAATGCTGAACGTTATTTTAAATTATGAATCAACAGACTTTAACTTGCTGAAGTCCTCGGAACAAATGTTTTGACCCAAAATTTAAATAATCTTTGGATGAAGCAAACAAACTGAGATTATTGTTTATAACAGAAGTTATTGATTCCATTGATCGGAGCTGATAAACTCTCAGGTTTGTCCACCTGTGTGATGTATTTACATATAAACTGGTTCAAATAATTTTATGTTAAGTGATTTTATTCAACGTTTAAGTCATTTTCTCATACAAATGTTAGTTACAGTAATTTAATATTTGAGCCTCTGATTATTTTCCTTCTTCTGGTTCTAAGTTTAAGTCCTAAGTTTATAGAATCAACAGAGACACTTTGTTGATTCATATTTCTGTTTTTCTTTCATTTGTTTTGTCAATATTAGTTATTTTCTTTTTTAAAGAAGATGGAGCTGAATTTACAGAACACTTGCAATATGTCAGACGTATGACGTTTTCCATTTATGCGTGATAAAATAATAAAAAAAATACTTTTCTGTCTGAGTCAAGTCCACCATCGGATCTGTCTCTCTGTAATCTGTCTCCATCCCTGTCTGTCTGAGGACTCTGTCTGGGTGTCTGTCTGTCTCTCTGTCTGTCTCTCTGTCTGTCTGTCTCTCTGTCTGTCTCTCTGTCTGTCTGTCTGTCTGTCTGTCTGTCTCTCTGTCTGTCTGTCTGTCTGTCTCTCTGTCTGTCTCTCTGTCTCTCTGTCTCTCTGTCTCTCTGTCTCTCTGTCTCTCTGTCTGTCTCGTCTCCAGTGTGTTGTGATCAGAAACAAAATGAAGACCAGTTTCCTCCGGCTGACTTTACTGGTTTCTCTGGTTCCATCATGTCGCTACATCAAACTGGATTACAGTACTTTGAAAAGTACTATTGGACATGGAGTACAAGTCTGCATGTCTTTTCTGGACATTTTTCATTTTTGTTTTAAAAGTACTATTGTGTTCTCAGCTCCGTGCAGTAAAAGTACAGCAATATTGTACTTTCATACTTTTACTTCCCTCCCTATATTTGACAGTTTTAGTTACTTTACATACGATCGTCTTATAAAACAAATGAAATGTAGTTAAAGCGTACATTTTGATTTATCAGTAGTAATAGTACAATAATAATAATAATATAATTCTTTGTTGCTTTGTACCTCAGTGGGATTCTGAATGTATTGTTCCTTGTAATGGAGTATTTGTACATCACTGTATTACTTTTACCGAAGTAGAAAATCTGAATACTGCAAATATGTCAACAGTTAGAGTTGATAGAAAACATAGAATTAATACAACCATAATAAAAGTAACAGTAACAATTATAATACAATATTTAATAATTGAAATATCACAAATGATGACAATATATTATAAAGTCATAAAATGATGGATCTCCTTTATAAAATATAAAACACCATCTGTTTCCTGTTTGAAGCTTTACAATGTTTGAAAAACTAGAAGTTCAGAAATTGTCGGTGAATGTGTTGAAATGTATTTTATATTTTTAAAAAAATGATGTTAAATAGAAAAACATAATTTCACTGTTTCTCTCTTTTTT
This sequence comes from Anarrhichthys ocellatus, assembly GCF_004355925.1. Lineage (NCBI taxonomy): Eukaryota > Metazoa > Chordata > Actinopteri > Perciformes > Anarhichadidae > Anarrhichthys > Anarrhichthys ocellatus. Next base: position 2,142 of record NW_022284227.1, read on the forward strand.
ATTTCAGCGAATGTTTTAAGTTTCAATAGACGATCCAGACTGACTTCTTCTTCTTCTATTGTAATATCTGCACACCTTTTATTCTGAAAGGAGACCTCCAGAACGTTCAGTGGATGAAACTCACCTGTTTCTCTCTTTCACATCAGTGTGTGAGTGTGAGTGTGTGAGTGTGTGAGTGTGTGAGTGTGAGTGTGTGAGTGTGTGAGTGTGAGTGTGTGAGTGTGTGAGCAGGTGTTGGACACAACGCTCCACGTTAGGACTCGAGTGAAGAGGACGTTTTTATTGCTTTACAGTCTTTGAGAGGCCTCAGGAAACACACACACACACACATACACACACTAACACAACGATCAGGGGTCACAGCTTTTTGTTCGGCCCCTCTGTCCCATGAACTAAAGTACACACACACACACACACACACACACACACACACACAGTTACATAAACACAAACTCTGGTCCAACAAATAAAAGTCCTGTTTTTAAAATCCTGCATGGAGCAGAAAGTACTGTAAAGTATTCTGAGCGTCATGCAGTAAAAGTAGACAAGTATCGCCGGCTTCATGCAGTAAAAGTACAGTAGTATTTTCAGCTCAATGCAGTAAAGGTATATAAATATATATATAGTTCAATTGCTGTAGAATTGAAGTAATCCTCCGTTTGCTCCAGTCAAAGGCCCATGTTGGGTCCGCGGGCCTCAGCTTGAGAACCCTTCTGGCAGCAGCATCAGTTGACTTGAGCGTGATTAAAAATGAGGCGCCATGGAAACCAGCGGACCAATGGAGGCCCGGGAAGCTGTTTACAGGGGGGGGGGGGGGGGGGGGGGGGTGGTTCGAGGTCCCGAGCCAACCCTAC
>NW_022284227.1:3095-4648 GCF_004355925.1 Anarrhichthys ocellatus
AAAAGCACCAGAGGAAGAGTGAAGAAGAGGAGGATGAAGTCCTGCGAGGGGGGGGGGGGGGTCGTTTCTACGGTAACCGGACAAACCTCCTGCACCAGGTATTAAACCGACTCCTCCGACCGGGAGTCCCGAGACCGAGCACCGTTCGCAGGACTTCATCCTCCTCTTCTTCACTCTTCCTCTGGTGCTTTTTACGCAGTCTGAGTCTGATCGATCAGGATTACAAATAAAGTGTCGACTCAACGTCACAGCGGACAGAAAGGTGAGTTCAACTTTATTATAACAGGCTTTTATTTTATTTACATCCGGGCAATAACACGTTTTAAAATAATAATATATTGCACTGCACTTGTAAGCATATTATTTTATAAAAATATATAATTACATTTCCCCGCGGCGGGACTAATGAAGGTTTAACTTAACTTAAATAATCAGCATTTTTGTATTTGTCTTAATTAATGTTCTAAATATGCGGATTTTACGCGTAAAACGTCCTAAATGTGCAAATGTCCTCAAAACGACGCACATTTCATCTAAATTATAATAACACAATTTGATAGTCGTTTTTTTTTTACTTTTCTTTAACAATGTAATACATGTATTCGTATTTAAAGCCCGCAGATTAGCGTTAGTAATGACGTGCGCTCTTTTCATGCGTAAAGTGCGCAACACACTTGTTCAGGAAAGTTCTGAGACTCGGAGACAGAACAGACTTTTAGATTCTCACTTTTCTTTTAACCACCTGTTCTCATCAGACCTGCAGGTGACGGACTCACCTGTGGATTTAAACCCACCTGCTCGTTACGCACACACTGAGGCTCTGTTTTTAAATCGGGCCGCTCATTGTTCCGCTCTTTCACAATTATTGTCGGCTGTTTGTCTCCGGTCCTGTCAGGCGGTGGCAGGGTGGAGGAGGAGCGGGGTGACAGAGAGCCATGCTGTCTCTGAGCTGCACCGACCCGTGGCCTGAGGGCTCCGTGGGGCTGGAGGAGGAGGTGGTGACCGCGGCCGTGCAGGTGGAGGAGCGGGACGGCGTCCACTGCAACAACAACGACAACAACAACAGCAGCTGCAGCAGCAGCAACCTGGACGACAGCCTCACGAGCCTGCAGTGGCTGCAGGAGTTCTCCATCCTCGGTGCCAACGTGCCGCCGCAGGCCCACCACCAGCCACCGGGCTCCGACGCGCCGGCCTCCCCTCTGGCCGGAGACCCGGCCTCCATCGGCATGCCCCTGACCCCCGGGAAGCCCACGGCGGCGGCCTACAGCCGGATGCAGTCCCTCCCGGGCATCGTGGCTCACGGGCACTGCCCCGACGAGGTGGACTACAAGACCAACGCGCGCATCAAGCCTCCGTACTCGTACGCGACGCTCATCTGCATGGCGATGCAGGCCAGCAAGAAGACCAAGATCACCCTGTCCTGCATCTACAAGTGGATCACCGACAACTTCTGCTACTACCGACATGCTGACCCCACCTGGCAGGTAGAGGACTACACACACACCTACACACACACACACACACACACACACACACACACACACACACACACA
>NW_022284228.1:0-4648 GCF_004355925.1 Anarrhichthys ocellatus
TTATAATTGGACTTTCCTTCAGTTGGCCAATCACATTCATCTTTTTTTCAGGGTACCTGCACTTACACTATGTCAACAGTTGCAAAGCCAGCACCTGACCTTCAGCCTTTCACTGTGATGACCACGAACAACCACCGAGGTAACACTCGAGTTGCATACGTGAGGACCGTAACTGTCACTGTTCACGGGCACACCATTATCATCTCCAGTCAAAAAGGACAAGTAAAGGTAACAGATCTGCTGTAATAATCAATGTTCAAATATTAAGGCAATCTTCATGAGAGTAACAAACTATACTACATATTCATACAAATTATTAGTCAGATTTTTCACATTTAAGGGAGAGTTCATTAGTAGAGTTCTGCTCAGTCAGATTATTGAATATGTGTCCAACAAAAGACTTTCATCAGCATTTTAGAACATCTGGCTCGAGAAATTTTAGATATTGAAAAGGAAACAGCTCAAATAAAATGTTTTTGTTTTAATAATAATTTCTTATTGCAATTTTAAACACACAAAGTCAATGGGATTCTATAGAGAGCTGAAGTCCAGCCACCCTCCGAACTAGGGTCTGTTTCATTTGCTACACAATCCTTCACTTGTTTTGGGGACAGTTCTCCCCAAAATTAAAAATACATATTGTTCCTCTTACTTGTAATGCTATTTATCAATCTAGATACTTTTCATGCGAGTTTCCTAGTTTTGAAGATATCGGCCCTAGTGATGTCTGCCTTCTCTTCTCTTTTCAACTTTGTGCATATTATATTCTATAATTCTATTCTATTATATTGTGCATATGCTTTTGACAAATTTCCCCCTGGGAATGAATAAAGTATCTATCTATCTATCATATGCAGTGTTACAGACAGTTTGTTCTAATCAGTGTTTTGTTATTGTTTTCAGGTGAATGGAGAACTTCAGTACTTGCCTGTATGTTTGTCGGGCGGCAAGGTCTCTGTAAAGCAGAGTGGAAGCTACGCTGTACTCACCACTGACTTCGGCCTGACTGTAAAATATGACTGGAACGTGAGGCTGTACATCACAGTGCCATCTTCCTACTATCAACACCTCGGAGGCCTCTGTGGAAACTACAATGGAGACAGGAGCGATGACCTGCCTGAACCAAATGGTGAGGACGGGGACATAAAGGGATAATACTGTAGGAGGAGAGATGGTTGGGTGCAACAAGTTGTCTAATGTGGCCGAAATGTAATTGCCAATATCTAATAGAGGTGGAAAGTACACTTTCTTTCCGAAAAGTGTTGAATTGGTGAACAGTGCCAGGTAGCATGGAGGGAGTGATGGAGGGAGCTGCATCAAGAGACTCTGGCTGTCATGATAGACTGTAGATAAAAAGGGGACGCAGTCACTGGGACGTCATTCATTAGTTTGTGGACTGGAACCTCAGGTTTGCCATTTTGGCTGTCGCTATCTTGGTTTTTGTCCGTTGCAATCTGGAATTTGGATGCACCAACTTGGTTTTTGGCCATTAACCACTTGGTTTTTGGCAGTTGCCATCATGGTTTTTCGCCGTATCAACTTGTTTTTTGCCCACCGCCATCTTGTTTTTTTGAGTACAACCGAACGCTAAATGAGGAGTATTTATGTTACAATTAGCTTTCGTAAACTGAAAACACACTGAAAGGGTTAAAGTTCAAGGACAAAAACTCATACAGCTCCCAGACTGGACAACGCAGACCTGTCAATCACAAGGTAGCCACGCCTTACTTTAATTTAAATGAGAACATAATCTACTCAATGAACATCATGCCTCCACGACGGCATTATTAGTTGTAACCTAGTGCCGGCCATGAGCTAGCCAGTGGGGCAAGCTCATATGCACTAACATGCACTAACAGCACGCATGGCCGGCCCGGCTATGTAAACAAAGCAAGGAGAAACTAATTTTACAACTCACACAGAGATAGAGTGACTTCATTCTCTACTCAGGTAGACATTAATATATATACCACTATATCTTTTTATTTTTATTTTTTTATATATATACTTTATTGATGAGAATGCACAATATGACATACAAGAAAAAAGTATTTTCATTTTTTGTGTATGTGTTAGTGAGTTTACAATAGTAAAGAACAAAAGAACAGGAAAGTAAAGCAAACAAACGGAAATAAATAAAGTAAAATAAGATAAGATTAAAAAAAAAAAAAATTAAATCAAAATACCCACCCACAGACCCACCCACACATATGGCCTTCACGTTGGTTTACATAAAGTTTGTGTAATACAGTATTGTAAAACTATAGTCATTAAGTAGTTAAGTTAAGTTAAGTTACAGTTAATCAGACAGATAATCACTATATCTTTACATAGATAATGAAGTGGTTTGATGTTATATTGATGCTCTGAATATCGCATTGAAAACCTTTAAAAGACATTATGCCAAAATAATTTAGATCCAAAGTTCTGAGTTTGGCTGAACGCCAGTCATCTAAATTTGAATTTATTTACATGCTTTTCTGCATGTTGCTTTCTGTTTTCTTGCAGGCGCCAGTCTCTCTGCTGTGCTGAAGATGATCCAGAAGTGGAAGTCCGATGAATCCGATCGGTTCTGTAATGATAACTGTGCCGGGCACTGTCCCATTTGTACAAAAGAGATGCAAGCCCACTACAGCAAGCCCCACCTCTGTGGGATTCTGTCAAAGTCAGATGGGCCATTTTCAGCCTGCTACGATAAGGTCGAACCCTCCATGTACCTGGAGAACTGTGTCTACGATGTCTGTACCACTAAAGGTGAGACAATATTTGAAGAATGCAGAATGCACACTAAAAATATAACATAAAAAACTGGAGGAAATGCAAATTGATTGAAGCCATGCTGTCATGTTGTCATGAGTTCCTGTGATGTTAATGTGTCTGTGTGTTTGTCCAGGTGCCAAACAGACTCTCTGTGAAAACCTGAAGAGTTATGCTGATGACTGCCTGTCAGAGGACGTGAAAGTTGACCCTCAGTGGAGAATGATTACCAAATGCCGTAAGTTGCCAAGCAAAATATTTTTCCTTTGAAGTGCTTTAATTTATCATGAACCATTCAGTGAGGTTCTAGCGGAGTGTGGCAGTGGAAAGCTACAGCAAAAGGAGTGAGTGACTGCATGTTGCCTATATGGATGAAAGAAGAAATGGAGATACAAATTTTGATGTGGTGTCATGAATACAATTAATGTTAATCTAAATGTTAACATGGCACACAGATTAAAAAGAACATTTAAAAATGGCACTTCATATCAAAAAGGATGGTGATGGCTTAGATCCGTCAGCCCCCAGACAATCAAATATTTACCTCAAGACATTATCTGAAAATATTGAAGTATGACACCTATACAGAAAGTTATATTTTACCTGAGGTTGGTGCTGGAGGAAATGGGGTCTTTCAAATCGGGCTTTTGTGTCGCAATGATAATGTTTCTGTTGAATAATTAAAGTGTTCTTATCACTAAAAATCTGTTACAAATATTGACATTGTTAAATAATTGTTCGGTGATGTGTTATTGGTTTAGACAGAGTATTGGTTCTCACAGATAAGAACAATGATCTCCAACCCCCCCCCCCCAGTACCTAATTGCCCCAAAGGTAGCCATTATGAGGCGTGTGGTACCCCCTGCCCTGCCACCTGCGTGTCCCCAGACATCAACAAGCTGTGCAAAGGCTCCTGTGTGGAGGGGTGCCAGTGTGATGAAGGAATGGTGCAAAGTGGAGACAGGTAACACACAGACAGTCTTTAGTTATTTTATATTTGGTGGATTGTATGCATGAATGACAACATTTTGCCAGGTTATGTTATGCTATTCAATATTCATACCAAGACCAATATTCATTGGTTTGAGTAGTTTTGAGTCATCATAATCTATTCATTGATTAACCAAAACAGGCCTTTCCAAAAGAAACAGGCTCTTTGTGATCTTGACATAACCTAAAATGTCTTCTTGTTCTTTGGAAACCAGCCAGAAGGAGGCTGGCCTCCCAAAAATTACGCTCACATACAACTTAATTGCATTGTCACTTGCGGTTTGAGGGAAATGTATTTTCTCCCTGATTACATTTGTTTTATACAAATGCATTTCTAACAACACAGGACTTAGCTTAAATAACCTAACAAACGTACTTATTTGAAGTCAAACTGTGTATTTTTACTAAACCTAACCATGTGATGCACTTTGTGTTGTTCACAACGTTAAGCATACGTTTAAAAACTGCAAAAGTTGTACAGAAAATAACGCTCATGTGACATTTCAAGGACTCCGGGTGTTAATGCTTCACAATAAAACACGGCTTGTTAGTCTACTCAGGAGAACAACCTGCCTGATATCAACAATAACATTTCAGTAAAAGTATACCTGAAATATTTGTGGACACCAAGTGTGCTAATTAGCAACACTAAGCCATAGAAGACAAGAATACAGGCAAGGTTTCATGTGTACATACTGTTCATTTAATAATTGTGTGTGTTTGTTTCAGATGTGTTCCTGTGCATAGCTGTGGATGTAAGAATGGAGGCAAATATTACCCACCAGCCACCACTTTCTGGGGTGATAACACCTGCACCTCTAAGTGTAAATGCCAGGAAGGGAAAGCCGAGGTTGGTGTGTGTGTGTGTGTGTGTGTGTGTGTGTGTGTGTGTGTGTGTGTG
>NW_022284229.1:0-4647 GCF_004355925.1 Anarrhichthys ocellatus
TACTTTAAGTCTCCTTCATCAAAACCCCGACAACAACATAACTCTTAAAGGAATTATAAATACTGTTTTACTTCATACAGAGACAAACTTTACAATGTTGAAAATACATTTGTTTAAGCTGCGTTCAGACGGGACCGACTCCACAGAGGGAGGAGGGGAGACATCCACCATGTGCTCGTTTGTAACTGAACTCAGGTTTGAGATATTTAGGATTTGGTCTATGACTGAGACGTTTGATGTTTGTAATTATAAAGTCATGACCCGTTAATGTTGACCCCCCCGCCTCCCTTGGAGACATGGATCCGGCCTGAACGGGGTTTTACAGTAACGTTTGTACTCGTGATCTGCTGATTATCTTTGCATCAAACTTCTTTACATTTCACACACTGCCTTCAACATAAATTAAATAAAAGCTTATACTTGGTTTCACCAGAAGTGATTGTTTGGTCATCATTTTATTGTAATATGTTTGAGATTCAGCTTCGAGTTTTAAAACTTGAATACAGATAATAACACATAAACGGAGCAGCCGTTCCACTGTTAGCAAACAATATTCAACTAGAACTAGTTCAGGTTGTTCAATTAGCGTTGTGGCAATAAAATTGTAATTTCCAGTGAATTTCAGAGAAAAAGTCTGAAAATAAATTGATGATTTCAAGCGTCAGTATTTATCGAGGTGAAGTCGAAATTTCACAATAAAATAAAATCTTGAAAATAAAGTTTTAGTTCGCGAGATAGATCGTAGACGTACGAGTATAAAGTTGCAAATTAAATTAAATTTGTAATTATTAAAAAACAAAATTTGAGTCATTTATTTATTTAGTCATTTATATTCTTATATTTATAATTGTAATAATACATTAATATTTAATCCTTCAAAAATCGACTTAACTCTTGAAATATATTTTCTTGTAAAATTACAACTTTATTCTCGATTTTTAATTTATTTCTCATCAGATTTTGACTCATACTTGTACATTTTGTGTATTTATGATTTTATGATCTTGCCGCTACGACTTGTATTTATATTCTCCAATTCTCCATCTTGTGTCCAGAACTTGTCTTTATTTGTGATTGAGGAATCTAAACAACTTATTTTTTGTTAAACTGTTAAACTCTGATTGAACGATTGAATGTTTTTGTATATTTATTTTCAGAGGGAAAGAAATTTTAAAAAAGCTGAAAGCTCCTCAGACGGGTTGAAATGCAGACATATTTAAATGTGTAACTCCTCTTTTCATGCCACTTGTCTTCATATATTGGAGTGTTACATGTACATAAAGTAAATATCATATTTTGGACAGAAACCCACCAAAGACAACAGACCACTGACGTCACAGTCTTTTATCGTGGTCGTTGAAAACAACCAAACGTCGGGAGGGAGGGACCAGGACGACTGGGAGGGCGGGGCTTTCGGGGCGTGGTCTGCTGTGATTGGAGGGCGGGGCCGTCCGTCGGTCACAGCTGGTCTTTGTAGTAGCCGAGCTTGGCGAAGGACATTTCCCTGCGGAGCTGCATCACCTCCCAGAACATCTGCTCCGCTGCAAACACAGCAGAGAGCAACACCACCGGGTCACATGGTTTCTTCAGTTAACCAACCACGTTCATTTACTGGAGTACTCGAGTATTTCCATTTTCTGCTACTCTGTTTCCTGTGTGTGTGTGTGTGTCTCTCACCATCCTGCTGTTTGACCAGCCCTTGGTAGATGTAGCGAATGTAGGTGAAGAAATTGCACACTGCTGTGATCTAAGAGAAAAGACAAAGAGACAGAAACACCGTCCCAACGTCTTTGAGTCGAACAGAACTGAGAACAAACTTCTGAAGATGTTCTTTTTTGTTGTTTGTGTTTGAGTCGGTACTCACTTTATATCGACAGTACGGAGACACGTAGTAATAGTTGGACGAGTCTCCAAACTTGATTCTGTGCTTACAGGTTTTGGTCTGACCGCTCAGCGCACATTTCCTATCAGAGAGAGACACAAAGAGACAAAGACACGGAGTTATTTGTGGGTTTCGATGTCAACGTGAGGAAGAACTGAACAAAAACTGGGACTCGGAGGAAGCAAGGAAAGGAAGTAAAGAGAGAGGGACGGCTGTTAAACATTCATTAAAGGTTTGTCTCATTGGGATCTCTGTAATAAACCCGAACAGAAGGATGTTTACGAGTCTGAAGGGTGTTTGTTAGGAGGAGCAACTGAGGAGATTCAAAGGTGCTGATGAGAGAGAGAGAGTCAGACTCACGTGACGAGCTCGTCCTTTCGCCCACTAGAGGAGGAAATTGAGGGAAGATGGAGAGATGACGATGAAAGAGTGAGAGCTCGATGAAGAGGAGGAAGAGTTTTTACATTTATGTGTGTGCGTGTGTGTGTGTGCAGGCTCACTTTGGTCCTCCACACTCCACCGCCGAGGCTTTGACCACAGGCAGCGGCTGGAAGCCGACCGGCTCCACACTGAGCGTGTTCTGCTCCACGGCTTCCAAGATGGCCGATCCGAGCTGAGGGAAGGGAGAAGACGATGACGGACGGCTTTAAAGGACAGGTTCACAACTTTTCTAGTTTGTCTAAAAACTATAGTCAGGTTGTTGTATTTATGCGTTCATTGATTTTAAAACGTCCTTTCCGACACTAGATCTTTGTCTTTGTGGTCGCGTACCTCACACTTGTTGAAGGTGAGGCAGGGGTAGATGTCCTCACGGTAAACTCTCTCCAGGAAGCAGCAGCCGCGTTCGAGCGTCGGCTCCTCCTTCCACGCCTTGAAGTCGCTGAACAGCTGACTGTCCACCTAGACGTCCGATAACACAGGTTACCGTCACACAGTAAAGCTTGAAATCGAGGCCACGGAGAGAACAACATGACAGCAGTTATTATGTGGTGCTACCTCCCGACACTCCCGTACGATGGGCTGCGTGGCCGACGGGTCGGGCTGCGTCCCCAGCATGGCGGAGGAGGTGCTCTTGTTCCTGCTGTGGCCCTTCCTGAAGGGGGTCTTCACGCCTCCTCCCGAAGAGGGGAGCTCGCCAAGCGGGGAGGTGGGGGAGGAGAGCACCAGCGTCTTCAGGGCCTGGACCTCCGCCTGGAGGACGTCGATCTGAAGCGCAGGAGGAAAAACTGTTTTTTTGCTACTTTACGACTCTTTGACTCAAATCCCGATCCCGTCGCCCTGTATTTAGTCCTATTTAACGTTAAACAGGAGCTCGGTCGACAGGAACGTTTGTAGTGAGCGAGTGTTCCGTGTCGTCACCTTCCCCAGGGCTTCTTTCAGTTGTTTTTCAGCGTTCGCCTGTTTGACGTTTGCTTCTCTGACCATCTTGTGGGCCTCCTGTAAAAGAACACACACAAATGATTTGATATTTTTTCCATATTTTCATCACTGGCGATGTAAGTGTTGAGATTCACTTCATAGTGAAGCAGCATCTACACAAGATCGGTGACGTTTAAAGGAACAATTTACTAACATAAATATCAGAAAAACAAAGTAAATGAACTGTTTTGCTGCATAGATGTAAACAGGCTGCAGAAAACACACACACACACACACACACACACACACACACACACACAGATAAGAGTCCCAGCACCTTCTATGAGAAAAAGGCCAAAGAACGAGGAGGAAGAACGACAAGAAGAAAAGGAAAAAACATGTGAAGGCCAGTCGGACAGACTCAGTCTGCTTCAGGAGCTCCAACGTTGAGATTTGTCAAACAAGTCGAAAAAGTCTGGTGTTAAAGTCCAACTGAAATCACAACTAGTCGTCCCTTCTTCTTGGATGCATTGTCAGAATAACACCGGCGCTTTCCTCCAGCCTCTATTATCGATTGATCCAGTAATTATTTGGCAATTAATTGATGAATCGTTTTGGTTTCAATAAAAAAATAGCCATCGCAATATCTTAGAGCGCAAAGTAACGCCATCAAATTCTCCCATATACAGTTAGAACCTGGGTCAGAGCCCCAGATAGCAGCTAACGTGCTAACAGCTAACGTGCTAACAGCGTTTTGTGAAGTCTCATAAACGTCCTCGCTTGAGTCGGTTGGTTCTGAAGACTACAAGTTTGCTACTAACGAGCTTAACACACCTGAATATCTCACTGGACTGGTGTGTGGTCAAGTTGCATTGTGGGTAATGTAGGCTCCAGGAAAAAGAACTAGCGGGATAAGAAAAAGAAAATATCTCAGCTGCATCGATTTTAATCCTTTTTAAACCTTTTAAACTCTTTCTAGTGATTCATTAACAAACGTACGGAGAGCTGAAACAAAGCTTTCTCTCTCGTAGTCGTTTCTATTTTAATCTCTTGATGGAGGATGAAGAAAAACAACCTGAGAGGTCGTAAACCTCACAACGCCTCCATTTCACATCTCTGCTGCCGAAGAATACAGAGCAACCAATCCCGTGAGAATCGTCTTCATACATTTAGTTTTTTTGTCCGGTTTCAGTCTGGCCGCTGCCTCAGGAAGGAAACAGGAAACAGGAAACGGGAAGCAGAGGAGACGGACAGACGGACGGAGGAGGAGGAGGAGGATGAACCGACCTGGAAGAGACTGGCGGTGAGCTCCTCCAGCTCCTGGCCGAGCTGGTCTCTGACTTTAGACAACCTCTCACACTCCTCATCCTTCAACAGCAGCTCCTTCCACACACACACACACACAC